>NW_015387177.1:80393-89906 GCF_001527695.2 Protobothrops mucrosquamatus
AAAAAAAATTTTAAAAAAAAAAAAAAAAAAAAGGAACTGAATGACTATAGACTGGTTGCTCTGGCTCTATAGTTATGAAAACCTTTGGAAGGTTAGTGGTGGCCCACCTGAAAATAATCACAGATCCACTCTAGACCTTTGCAGTTTGCCTACCATGCAAATGAGCGGCGGATGATGCTGTCAATATGGCATTGCACTACATCTTGCAACATCTTAAATCCCCAATGACCTATGCAAGGTTCCTTTTTGTAGACTTCAGCTTGGCATTCAGTACCATCATCCCAGGAATTCTTCCCTCTAAACTGATTGAGTAGTTGTGCCTGTCCACACTTGTAGGTAGATTATAAGCTTTTTGATAGATAGAAAGCAGCAGGTGAAACTAGGTAAAATCACATTGAATACCTGTTCAATTAGCACAGGCATCTCCCAGGGTGGTATGCTCTCTCCATTACTCTTTTCTCTCTATACCAGTGACTGCATCTTAAAGGATCCCTGAGGTTTGCAGATGATACAATGGTTATTGGTCTCATTTGAGATGGTGATGAATCTGTATATAGACGGGAGGTTGAACAACTGGCCCTGTGGTGCAGCCAGAACAATCTGAAGCTGAATACACTTAAAACTGTAGAAATGAAAGTGGATTTTAGGAAGAGCCCAATTATTCTACCACCTTTTACAATATTAGACAACACAGTATCAACAGTAGAGACCTTCGCGTTTCTGGGTTCTATAATTTCCCAGGATTTGAAATGGATACCTAACATTAGAACCATCATTAAAAGGGCAGAACAAAGAATGTTCTTCCTATGCTAACTCAGAAAGCTCAGACTGCTGAAGAAGCTGCTGATACAGTTCTACAGAGAAATTATTGACTCTGTCATTTGTACTTTTATAACTCTTTGGTTTGGTACAGCAACCAATGAGGACAAGTACAGACTTCAATGGATAGTTAGGACTTCAGAAAAAAAATGCAAACAGCCTACCTTCCATTGAAAATCTGTCTACTGCACAGGTCAGAAAGAGGGCTGATAAAATATCTACAGACCCCTCACATACTGGCCATAAACTGTGTCAACTTATCCCCTTAGGACACCGCTATAGAGCATTGCATGCCAAAGCAACTCAATACAAAGACAGTTTTTCCCCTCATTCCATGACTCTGATGAACACCTAATTACCATAGTACTGTCTTATGTCCAAGGATATTTACCCATGTATGGCCATATTATTATTATTATTCTCATCTTTTCTACTACCTTCTATTGGTATCTTATGATTATATTACCTTATTGTTTGTATGTACACTGAAAGCTTATGCACCAGAGACAAATTCCTTGTGTGTCCAATTACACTTGGCCAATAAAGTATTCCTGTATAAGGCTCTGCCTCAACTAGGTCTCCCAAGAAAGCAGAACTCTTGAAACAGACATTGTTTCAAAAGAAACTTTTATTAGTGATGGCAAGGAATCAAAGCAAGGAAAAAACCCACGCAAGCAGTATATCAAAAGCAGTATTCGTTAGTCCTCTCCCCAGGGTCTCACCATCCGTTTGAATCTTGGCCAATCCACAGGTGATATATTGTTTTGGTAAATGACTCTTTCGGCGTGCTCTTCAAGGTCTCTCTTGGTTTTGTTTCCCTCCGGCTCCAAGCGCAAACCATCTTCCAGATAAAGGTGATGGTATTCGGGCACATTCCTTCCCCTGGGGGAAGGGCAGTATGGCACAGACTGAGCAAAACATATTGTATATCCTCACATCAGAATCTCCCCTTCCAACAGAATGGCAGGCTCCAAAAAATGGTTACACAAGCATATATAGGTTAAAAGAATAGTAAGACATTTCTTTGGGAACCTGACATACAGCCCCCCCTAGGAAAATGACAGATTCACCTCTAAAACAAAGAAAGGAAAGGGAGAAAACAAAACAGAGAAAGGTATATCAATCAGGCTTATCGGGATACCTAGAATGAAAACGTTTAAGTAACCTAGGAGTCCTAATATGTTTCTTATATACCCATTCGTTCTGGGAAGATGGAAGGTTCTTCCAAGCAACTAAATGCTGAATGGAACCATGGTGTCTACGGGAGTCCAGAATATCTCGCACTTGAAAGTGTTGTTCACCCTCCACAGGCTTATTTGAAAGAAAGTGACCTACCAAAAGTCCCGGAGAACATCCGAAATATATTAAATGGGAAAATATCAATGATGGAGATTATAAAAGCTATAAAAAGGCAAAAGAAAGATAAGACCCTGGGCCTGATGGACTTCCTGCAGAATTTTATGTAGCATTACAAGATACAGTATACTAAGCCCGATCTTGAAGGAACTGTGTAATGAAATCTTTTCAGAGACAAAAATACCAAACTTGTGGACTGAAGCTAATATCACTTTGATACCCAAAGAAGACACTGATTCCACACAAATAAAAAACTGTAGACTAAATGTGGACTATAAAATCTTTGCCTCGATAATGGCAGAAAGAATGAAGAAATTCTTGATTGAATTTATTCATACAGATCAAAATGGCTTTTTACCTAAAAGACAGATAAAAAACAATTTAAGGATTATCTTAAATGTTTTGGAATATTATGAAAACCATCCAGGGAAACAGGTGGCATTGATATTTCTTGATGCACAAAAAGCTTTTGACAATTTAAATTGGCAATTTATGTTCCAACAGTTGATGGAAATGGACTTTGGCAACAACTTTATAAACACAATTCAAGCAATTTACAATAAACAAACAGCCAGGATACTCTTAAATGGAGATTATATAGAAAGTTTTGATATTTAAAAAGGTACAAGACAGGGATGTCCATTATCCCCCTTGCTATTCATCCTCACATTGGAAGTTTTGGGTAGAAATATTAGGCAAGACACGAAAATCAAAGGATTGGAGATAAAAGAGCAGAAATATAAATTACAAGCCTTTGCAGATGACTTGGTTTTCATTTTGGAGGAGCCACTAGAAACAACTACTAAACTCTTGCAGAAAATAGAAAAATTTGGAGAAGTGGCCGGCTTGAAAATAAATAGAGAAAAGACTAAGGTATTAACAAAAAACTTAACAATCAGAAAACTCAATTTACAAAAAAGACAAATTTGCAAATAGTCAAAAAAGTCAAATACCTAGGTATCTACTTAACACCAAGATGTACAACACTAAAAGAAGATAATTATGAAAGACTATTGAAACAAATAAAATTAGACTTGGAAAAGTGAAAAAATCTTCAATTGTCATTGTTAGGAAGAATAGCGACAGTGAAGATGAGTGTCCTACTGAAACTACTTTTCCTATTTCAAACAGTTCCCGTAAAACTGGGAAAGACATTTTTTGATGACTTAAATGCAACAATATTGAGATTCATATGGCAAGGGGAAAAAGCACGAATTAAAACTAAAATGTTACAAGAAGCTAAAGATAGTGGAGGATTTGGACTCCCGGATTGGAGACTCTATTATTAAGCAGCTATCTTACTATGGCTCAAAGAATGGATAACGTTGAGAAATAAAAGACTTCTCTACCTAGAGGGGCATGACCTACAACTGGGTTGGCATGCCTTTCTGTGGTATGGGAAAAATAAAGTACATAAATATTTCCAAAACCATGCTATAAGGAATGTACTCTTTTTAGAATGGGAGACAATTAAACAAAAAATTTATACTAAAATACCAGAGTGGCTTTCAACAATGGAAGCTTTTGCTTACCCAAATTTAATTAATTATGACAAACTCATTACTTACAAAGACATTTTGGATAAGGATGGAAAACTTAAAGACAGGCAAGACTTACAACAACAAGGTATCGACTTAGCATGGTGGCCTTATTTGCAAATCCAAACAAGATACAAGAAAGATGCAAAGACAATGGGATTCTATAAAAATCAGATACAACTTGACCAAATACTTTTGAAAACACATGAAAATCTGATTAAGAAACTTTATAGATTTCTCCTAAACTGGAAGATGGAAGAAGAACAAGTAAAAGAAACAATGATAGTATGGGCAAATTTTTTTGGATACTCTATAGACTTAGAAGATTGGCAAAAGCTATGGGACAGAAATATCAAACTTACTAAAGCAGCTTCATATAAGGAAAATTTATATAAAATGTTTTATAGATGGCACATGACACCAGTTAGACTAGCTAAAATGTTTAAAAATGTATCGAATAATTGTTGGAAATGTAAACAAAAGCCAGGTATCTATTATCATATCTGGTGGGTATGTCCTAGCACAAAAAAATTTTGGTTTAAGATTCATATATGGCTAGAAAAGATGACTAAAATACAGATAGAATTCAAGCCAGAACTGTTTTTGTTAGGAATACTAGTACCCAATTATGGGAAAGAGAATGAGTATTTAATATTACATGTATTGACAGCTGCGAGAATAGCATTTGCCCATTTTTGAAAAACGCAAATCTACCATCTGATCAGATCATAATTATGAAAATTTTAGAATGTGCAGAAATGGACAGACTAACCCTAGAGATTAAAGAGAAAGAAGACTCAGTTTATTTTAAATCATGGGAAAAATATTATCAATGGTTAGCAAAACGATCTAGAGAGAAAGGATTGTGAAATTTGATAAGATGAATAATATTTACTGACTATCATACTTTTTATGATTATTGCTGTTCTTATTGATTATAACTATTTACCACTATATTAATTATTGTTATTGAATATTTGTATCCAGACAATAGTCTGCTTACTAAAGCGTTGAATTGTTATTGGGGGCAACCCCATTGTTGTACTTACCCTTACCCCCACCCTATCCCTGAACCCTACCCTGAATCCCTACCCCTCCCGTACGTGTTTAAAACCTAATAAAATATTGTTAAAAAAAAAGAAAGTGTTGTTCATCCTCAATTAATATGGATGTAGGCACCGGAGGTGCAGGTGGCCTAAGGTTAGACATAATCTCCGGTTTGAGCAGGCTACAGTGGAAAACAGAATGGATTTATCATAGGCTCTGAGAGAGCTCTAGTTCGACAGTCACTGGGTTGATGATCTGTTTAATAGGAAAAGGCCCGACAAACTTAGGACCTAATTTTTTAGAGGGCTGTAAAAACTGTAGGTATTTGGTAGAGAGGTAGACTTTATCTCCTACATTAAAAGGCTTAGGCTCCACTCTCTTTTTGTCGGCGAGAGTTTTCTAGGCGGCCCTGGAATCATCCAGAGCCTTCTGTACTACAGGCCAGGTATTTTGCAACTGTTTAATCCATTCCTGCAGAGAAGGAATGTCAGGTTCCTTGATAGGCAGTTCAGGCATAGGGACAAAGGTTTGTGCATTTGCAACCTGGGAAGGGGTGAAACCAATACTTGAATGCACTGTGTTGTTATAAGCAACTTCAACAAAAGGTAACAAATCATTCCAATTATCTTTTTGATAGTTGATAAAGCATCTAAGATACTATTCTAGAATAGAGTTCAGTCTCTCTGTCCCACCATTCATTTGAGGTTGATGACTAGATGACAGCTGCTGACTAGAACCCAGAAGGTCCAGAAAGGCTTTCCAGAACTTGAATGTAAACTGGACCCCCCCCCATCTGAGATTATATGTTGTGGGGCCCCATGAAATCAACAAATGTGTTGTACAAAGAGTTTGGCCAGTGTTTTGGGGGTTGGGATTTTGGGGCATGGGATGAAATGGGCCTGCCTAGAGGTCCGTAACCACCCAAATAACTGTATTTCCCGCACTTTCAAGAAGCTCCACAATAAAATCCATAGAGATCTCTCCAGGGTGCTGAAGGGCTCGCCACCCACTGAAGCAGCCCTGGTGCTTTCCCTTGCCACTTCTTTGCTGCTGCACAAGTGGAGCAACTGGCCACATATCCTTTAAAGAGAGCCACCAGAATTGTCCTTTAAAGAGAGCCACCAGAATGTCCTTTAAAGAGAGCCACCAGAATGGTTTCTTAAGAAGGTGTAGGGTTTTGATGAACCCAAAGTGTCCAGCTATTTTCGAGTCGTGGCCAGCTTGCATTACTTTTAGTCTCAGAGCTGCTGGAACATATAATTTCTCTCTGATCCAGGCCAGGTTGTCTTTTATTAAACACAAGTTTTTATGGTTCAAAAACTATTCATCTGTTTCTAGTGCTTTCTTAAATTTGTGGGCTGTTGTCTTGTCTAGTGGCACAGGGATTCTGGTTTGCGCTCTTGTGATTGGTGCTGCCAGCTCTTTGGGGGACAGCATCGGTTTAACTATTTCAGATTTTACACTGTTGTATTGCAGCATTCTAGACAGGGCGTCTGCCAGTAATTCTTTTCCCCCAGGGAGGTAATGAATAGTAAAGTTGAATTGGTGGAAGTGTTGAGCCCACCGTGCTTGCTTTCGGGACAGTTTTCTAGGGGTTTTCAGTGCTTTGAGATTCTTACGATCAGTCCACCTCTGGAAGGGTATTTTACTCACTTCTAGGAAATGTCTCCAAGTCAGGAGAACCCATCATACCGCATAGGCCTCCTTCTCCTAGGCCACCCACCTTTTGTTCAGTTTCAGATAATTTTGGGGACATGTATGCACAGAGTTGTAGCTGGCCCTCCTTGTTTCTCTGGAGGAGTACCACCCCTACTGCCATGTCACTGGCATCGGCTTGAATGACAAAAGCCTCCCCCGGATCCGGGTGTTTCAGCACCAGCTGAAAAAAGTCTCTTTAGCTTTTGAAAAGCGGCTTGGCATTCTACAGTCTATTTCAGTGGTTGGCTGGGTTTTGGCTTATTCCTGCATTTGGTCTTTAACAGATTTGCAATGGGGAGTGCAATCTGTGCAAAGGAAGGGATAAAATGCCGGTAAAAATTTGCAAAGCCCAGGAAGCTTTGTAGTTGCTTTCAAGTACGAGGGGGGGCATTCCAGTACGGCCCGCACTTTTTCTGGGTACATCTCCACCCCCTCGCTTGAGATGAGATAGCCTAGGTAATAAATGTGATCTTTATGGAATTCACACTTTGAAAGTTTGGCATATAGCTTGGCAGAGTGTAGTTTGTTTAATACCGCTCTGACCAGTTTGATGTGCTCTGCTTTGGTCTCAGTATAGATTAAGATATCATCAAGATAAACCAAACCCCCCTTGTACAGGTGCTCATGAAGAACTTTGTTGATCAATTGCATGAAAACAACAGGGCTCCCCTGCAGTCCAAAGGGTAGCACTCTGCCCCAAAAATAAGTCCTAGTTTTTGGGCGAGGTGCACGCCTAAAAATCAAACTAGGGGTTGTGGGGCTGGACCCATCCCATGCGCCCTGCACCCGCTTACCTTAGGACCGCTGCAGCCAGGCCTCCCATGCCCCAACACCTGTCACGCTGCTGCCCCAGTTCTTCTGTGGCAACTTGCGGCTACATACCACATGGCGCATCACGCTACTGCCAACACTCACAGCACGAGGCTAGTGCTGATCGTGCCAATGCCACCACTCGCACTACAAGGCTCGTCGCACCGATTGTGCCGCTGTTGCCACTCGTAGCACCAGGCCACGTGGTGGCAGCAACGCAATTGGTCTGACGAACCTCGTGGTGTGAGCAATGGCAGCAGCACGATCAATGTGCCATGTGTGCACCGCAAGCGGGCAGAGAACTCAGGCACTGGCTCAACAGGTGTCTAGATGTGGGAGGCCTGGCTGCAGCAGTCTTAAGGTATATATATATATATATATATATGTAGGTCTTTGGTTATTCGGTTTTTCTCCCGTGTAAAATTGGAAGTGTCTTGGCAACGTTTTGATGAAGTCCCAAGACTCCACATACAAACCCCTAAACACAGATCCCACCACCTACCTGGAAAAAACCACTAGATCCAAAATAAAAGCCTCCCCCATCAGTGAAGAGATCCAGCAAAGAATCACTCCCAGAGAGAAATCATCCAGATGCCCTAAGCTCTATGGCAGCGGTTCTCAACCTGTGGGTCGTGACCCCATTTGGGGTCGAACGACCATTTCACGGGGGTCGCCAAACAACGCAGTCCGCCATTTTTTTTACCCTTTTCCTTAGCTGTGCTACTCCCTCTTATTGGCTTTCAAAAGTGCCACAGGTGGCACACAGAGCCATTCCTGCCTCCTCTTTGCGCATGTGCAGCTTTTTTCTATATAAACTAAGGAAGTTTCGGTTTTGGAGCACGTGGCAGAAAGCGAGACAGAGAACAAGCGACAGAAAGCAAGAGAGAACAAGCAAAAGCGGTACGTTTCGTCTCTGTCCTGCCACTGAGTTTCCTCTGCTTGGCCACCGGACACCCCAGCAGCCCCAGAACACCCTGCCTGCATTTCCTGCAATTTCGCAGCCGGCCCAGCGGCTAAAAAACACCCCGCGGCCGCCGGCACTTCTCGTAATTTTGCAGACGGCCTCCCCATTCGCCAGTCTCTCCGGCCGCCTCTCCTCCGTTCCTTCCACCCTGACCTTCGCTTCTTCCCTTGCGCTCAGATGCCCTCTTGCAAGAAAACTAGCAAAGTGGCCGGAGAACCAAAATAGATAGAAGTATTCGTCACGCGAGCTCACAGAGAGAGCCAGAGACGGAGCTTTGCCCGTCAACGAAATATTAGTAAGTCCTCCAGCCTAAGCGGAAGGAAGGAAAAGTCCAGAACATGGCGATAGGGTGGCAAGCGAGCCTCCGAAAAGGACTCTCCAAGCTTGTTGAAACTATCCCGGGGAAGGAAACTGAAGGCGCGCGCGAATCCCGGGCTTTGTTTCTAGCCCTGTGGAGCGGCCAGCTCCCTGCTACCTTCCATCCACGCCTGAAGCCTCTGCTGCTTTGGGTAGCTGCTATAGACCCCCCCCGCCCCGCCCCTGCGACTTCAGGGACCGAAAGGAAGACGGAGGGAGGGAAAGAAACCAAGAAACTTACTTGCCAAGGAGGCGCCAGCGGATGAGAAGAGCAGGGGAGCACGTTCGTCCGCTTCACTGATTCCTGCAGAAGCCGGCGCAGCCGCTGGCTCAGCCCCAGCAGCCAGTCAGAGCGAGCGAGCGCGTGCGCCACGACCCTCTCCCAGTGAATGGGATTAGCCGAGCGCGCATCCCGGCCTCTGGAGCTGCCGAGCAACGTTCAGGCATGCTCAGTCGGCTGACCTTCCCCGTGTAGAAAGTACCATTGAGTGGAGGGAGGGAAAAAGGGGACGGACGGGGGCAAGAAGGAAAGAAATGGATGCTACCATCAAGAGGCGAGCTAAAAGACGCAGAGGGAGGAAGGGGGGGGAATTGCTGGAAGTTAAAGAGACAGGAGCTGAGCTGAGGAGGCTCTCTCCTGATTGTGGACCAATGCAGCAGAACACGATGATCTCCCCACTATAAACTGAGCACATCTAGATTGGTGGTAAGGAATGGTCATTAAAGAAAGAAAATCCCATGGTTACATTAAAATTTATGTGAAGCATCTGTACGTAAATATACTGCACCCTTTATTGTACACAAAATGGCAAAGAAAGCCTCTTTGTAACATGTAACATGCCCCGGAAGAAAATATATGTAGGTAAGTATCTTCTCTTTCAGTTTTCTGAAGGAGAATTGGCTTCACAACTAACATTTTTTATT
>NW_015387177.1:90252-91275 GCF_001527695.2 Protobothrops mucrosquamatus
AACTTCTTAATTGATTGCCTACTCAAATAATGGAGTAATTACTTTGTTGAAGTGCTTAATTACATGTTATGACTTCCAGGAAGATGGTTTGAAAATGGGTTGATTTCTTCTGCTCTTTTCCTTTTTAATATTTCATTTCATATTGTTTTTGTGATTAATCACTATGCTTTAATTATGTTCAATGCAAATACATCCTGCAAATCAGATATTTACATTGCGATTCATAACAGTAGCAAAATTACAGTTATGAAATAGAAACAAAAATAATTTTATGGTTGGGGGTCACCACAACATGGTGGCCACGCCCACTTGGTGGCCACACCCACTTGGCCACGCCCCTGGCACCCGGCGATGTATAAGTGGTTGGGGGTCACCACAACATTGGGAACTGTATTATGGGGTCGCGGCATTAGAAAGGTTGAGAACCACTGCTCTATGGGCTCCCCAAGATACACAAAGAAGGAACCCCACTTAGACCCAGTCAGCTCCATAGGCTCACCTCTACAAAACCTAGCCAAATTTCTCGCCAAACAACTACAACCCTATGCAGAATCCATCACCTCACATGTAAAAAACTCATTCCAGTTCATAGAGATCATAAAGAAACAAAACTTACAGCCCAGTGACCTACTCGTGAGCTTCGATGTCATATCCCTCTTCACCCAAGTGCCAATCAAAGAAGCCTTGACAGCTATCCAAAACAAATATAACCCCCCCAAGCGCATCCTAGATCTGACCAACACATACTTCATCTATAATGGACAAAAATACAAACAAATAGAAGGAGCACCCATGGGATCACCCCTCTCACCTGTCATTGCAAGCCTCTACATGGAACACTTTGAAACCCAAGCTCTAGAAAAATCTGATCACAAACCCAAACTCTGGCTCAGGTACGTAGACGACACCTTCATAATCTGGCCACATGGGAAAGAAAAACTGGACAACTTCCTCACACACCTCAACAGCCTACACCCCAAAATACAGTTCACCATGGAAACAGAAGCTAATAACCAACTTCCC
>NW_015387177.1:91728-116521 GCF_001527695.2 Protobothrops mucrosquamatus
ACGAGTCCCTAACACAAAGAATGACACCAGACCCACACTCACGAAAACCACACAGGATGTCACCACCACACATCCACGCAAAAAGCAAACCCAAACCCACACAGATGATGAGGCACGACCACAAACTAGAAGCCAGTCCACAGCTGCATCATTAGCCACTTTAAACCCCTCCAATCCATACATGAAGCAAACTGACACCTACCATAAAGATGTGGCACGACCACGAACACGAAGCCAAACAACAGCAACGAAGCTCACCATCTCAAATCCCCCTGCAACTCAAACTAACCTGAGCACAACAAAGCCCCCACCCAAACAGAACACTCCCCCATCCAATGAGAGCACAGCCAACCCCCCATCCAATCAGAGCACAGCCAAGCTCCTTAACCAATTAAAACACACCTCCACCCAATCAGAACACAGCCAAGCTCCCACCCAATCAGTTCAAACCCCACTGGCAGTTAAAAGGAAGAAACAGCTGCGATCACACATTACTCCTAGAAGCACGAAGCTGAAGACACCAGCCTGAAGATGACGAATGGGACTTCGTCGACACGTCGCCAAGACACTTCCAATTTTATGCGGGAGAAAACCCGAATAACCAAAGACCTACATACAAAGACCCGCGAAAACCTCAGAAAACATATATGACTGGGTCTTATTTTCGGGGAAACACGATATGTGAATCTATTATAAAAACCCTAATGTGCACATAAATCTAGTGGGTATGCTACTGTTATATATATGCTAACTTTATTTCCAGGATCAGTAACAACATACAATTGCCATAATGAAACAATTGTAAAAACCCCCACAAAAGATACTATCAGAAAACAAAAGGATTTAATGGGTGCTTGTATTAAAAAACATATACATTAGAAAAAAATTGACTACCTGAACAGACTAAATATTTAAATTTGCTGGGCTAATTACAGTCCAGTTTGAAGCAGAAAAGCATCCTGAATTAGCACCTGGAATATTTAGTTAGTTTCCTTTGGTAGAAAGTTGGGACATAAATTGAATGCCATATGCTAAATAAATAAATTAAATAAATAACTTTATTAATAGCTTCAAGATTAGCTTTTAGCTATTAGCTTTTTTTGTTCCCTCCCTCTTTAAAATCTTTTGTGCAGTTAGTTTATTCTGTATTACTAAAACATTTAACATATGTTTCTTTGTTCTGAGTAATAAAATGTTAGTTCTGAAGTTGCTAAAATTCATGTTAAAATCTGTTGTGCTTTTTTGAACAGAACATGGAAAAAGGGGACTTAAAGAAATCTGAAATTCAGGAACAATCTTCAATTAATTCAAATGAAGCTTCTTTCATCATAACTAATATTCCTGAAAATATGTTCAGCCTACCTATTTCTGAGATCTCACCAGACTCTCAGTCCAGGTAAATATTTCTGTTTTCTCATTTTGTTATTTACTATTTGTTATTTACATTGTAGAAAGTGGTCAGGACAGGGGAAGGAAGATATGCTTTTCTCATGTGACGCAGAAAATGCAGGCGCTGCTGTGCCCGCTTCACCAGTGTCTCACTGTTGAGCCTAAATTAAGTGTAACAGTGCCTTTGAACACTCAGGGGGCACTGCGCGCATCAATCCGGAGCTCCATTCTTAGCTGCAGAAGCATTTCCTGAAGGCCTCTGACAGCGAAATGGAGGCCTGGGGCGACACACATGTGCAAACAGCTGCAAGCAGCCGCAGAAGTGGGCTGGCGAGGCAGGTGTCAGGGCATGGGAGGCCTGGCTGCAATGGTAAGCGGACATGGGGCGCTTGAGGTAGCTCCACCCCCCACCCCGTCCTAACTAGGGCTTATTTTGGGGGTAGGGTTTATATTAGGCCCACCCCCAAAAATCAAGCTAGGGCTTATTTTTGGGGTAGGTCTTATTTTCAGGGAAACACGGTAGATGATTTAAACCTCTCTCTCTATGCTGCTGCTTATCTGTGAACAGCAGGTGGGGCAATGTGGCTAAGTGGTAGATCTTACCTAGAGGGCTAGGTTTAAGGCATCAGGTAATAATTCTGCTAGCTTCATTCAAAACAACATCTACTTTGCCAGTATATGCTGATTTGTACCAGACTGGGAGGCGGATTCACCTTTCGAGTAGTGGTTGTCTTAAGGATCCATGGTTTGGCACCCCAAGTAGAGCTTATTAATTTCCTGAGGATGTTATTTTGTCCACTGACCTTCAGTTTAGTACTGGTATGTTAGGGCCCTATCTAGAGTGACCCCTAAATAGTTACGCCTGAGGCAATGCTCCAGTAATGTCCCTTTCCATATAATATGCAGCTTTCTATCAGCCTGCTTATTGTGAAGATGGAAGGCACATACCATGTTTCCCCAAAACTAAGCCTTACCCCAAAATAAGGCCTAGTTTTGGGGTGAGGCGCATGCCTAAAAATCAAACTAGGGCGGGGTAAGGTGGTGGAGCTGCCCCATGCGCCCCACACCCACTTACCAGATCTCCCATGAATCAACACCTGCCTCTCCTCACCGGCCCACTTCTTTTGCGGCATCTCCCAGCCTGCATTTCACAGTCAGAGGCCTTTTCAGAAGGCCTCTGCAGCCGAGAACCAAGCTATAGATTCAATCCATAGCTCGGTTCTTGGCTGCAGAGGCCTTCTGGAAAGACCTCTAACTGCAAAATGCAAGTCGGAGCTCCATTCTCAGCTGCAGAATGAAGCTGCTTCTTCGGCCACAGAAGAAGTGGGTTGGCTGGGCAGGGCTGTCGATGCCGCCACGGCGAGGTGAGTGGAAAAGACACCTCCTGAAAATAAGACCTGGCACCTCTTTTGGAGGAAAAAAAAAGACTGGGTCTTATTTTCAGGGAAGCACGGACCTGAGTTTTTGTTGGATTTCAACAATCAATCCAGTTCTACCAGGACTTCAGTTAAATGTTGTTCAACCTCTTCAAATGTTTTTCCTTGTATGGCCATTGCTCAATTGTCGGTATACATATAGTTGTTAGTACCTTCAGGGAGAGGCTGATCGTTGGTGTAAATATTAAAAAGAGTTGGAGCCGATATACTACTCAGTGGTAAACTGTTCCTTTGGTTCCTTCATCTACTTCGCCTTCCCTGGAACTCCACAAAAACATATGGTTCTGAAGCAGATTCATTTTAATTTTTAAATTAAAATTTGGTAATAAAGTAAAATAATCCACAGACCATTCGATAGACCCTGAACCATTTCCTGCTCCATTCCATTTAATATCAATACTTTTGACTTCCCCATATTTCTTCAGTATAAAAAGTCATACCCATATCAAAGTATGTCTGAATCCACATCCGAGTGTGATATTAGTCCGGCTTAGCTTTATACTGAACAGTTAGTATTGGAATCACTTCGTATGACAGTGAAATCATCTAAGATGTTGATTGATAAGTTTGACTTGGAAATTACTTCAAGCAAATTTATTTCAACGAAAAATTCCCAACGTTTGTTTAGCTTCCTCATTTCATGCTGCTTCTTTTCTACC
Source organism: Protobothrops mucrosquamatus (assembly GCF_001527695.2). Classification (NCBI taxonomy): domain Eukaryota; kingdom Metazoa; phylum Chordata; class Lepidosauria; order Squamata; family Viperidae; genus Protobothrops; species Protobothrops mucrosquamatus. The sequence continues at coordinate 95,213 of NW_015387177.1, forward strand.
ACATCCAGTTCTTCAAGTACCTGAATTTAGAAAACATACAAGTTTGCTTATATTTTTTGTTAATGTTATTTAGACATCATTCAAATCTTGGATTTGAATTGAAATGTAGATCTTAAAAGCAAGACAAGTATTAATTTTTTTCACAAAACATTGGGTTTGATATATTTATAGTGTAATCTTGTTTTTTCATCTCTGAATTGCATTCTAAATCTTTGGTTTGTGTCCATCTCCCTTCAGTACAATAGAAAATTCTAGTGCTGATATCCTTATAGTTAGCACTACTGAAGTTGAACAGTCAGAATCTGACTGTGATATAAATGGAGCACTTGAAGCTGATTCTCAGAGTGAGCCTTCGTCGCTTGTTACTTCCCCAGAGGGGTGAGTATTGAAATGATTTTTGTAATGATGAGACCTTAGTGGCAATTCTATTTTATGTACTCATATATTCATATAATAATTTATTATAATGTATTAAAGTTTTAATGACAAACGTAGCTGAAAATCTTTGTTTTGAATGTTTACATATTTTATAGCCTTATAGGTCAGCATACAGAAAATATTTCTTCACAAAGGAAAGGGAAGTTGACAAAATCGGAATTTGATCCCAAAATTTCTGCAAGTGAGCAAAAAACAGCTCCGAAGTCTGCTTTGAATGCTTCGGGTAACATAAGAGCAGAGGTAACTAAACTTTTCCTCCTCCACTAAAACTACTCCAATGAACCCTGCTTTCTTGGGTTATTTCCATACCAAAATTAGTCTGCAGAGACCTTTGCTGTTTAAAAAAAAAGGATTTGTTTCTAAGTACTGCTCTCTGTGTTTGGAAAAATGTTATCAAGAATTTGAACTACATGAATTTACTGAGCATTATCCAATCCATTTAAATAGCTGTAGTTTAAAAGTGGGATACTTTAGCTAACTAAAGACTTCATAATTAATATATTGTATGTCCCAGACCACCTGCGGCTACAAGTCTTGCAGTGTAGCCATAATGCTAAGCAGGCAGGCCACTTTGGGTTCCTGAAGACACTGCATCTTGCAAATCATCAGTTCTGGTGGCCAAAGATGAAGAAAGACATTGAGAACTATGTGGGGAACTGTACTGTTTGTGCGGCCAGCAAAAGACTACCAGGAAAGAGTCCGGGGCTGCTGCAGCAAGCGGCTGACCCAGCCAGACTCTGGGAAGAGATAGCCATGGACTTTATAGTGGAGCTACCTGAGAGTGGGGGGAGCACCGTGATTTGGGCTGTGATAGACCTGTTTTCCAAACAGGTCCACTTCATCGCCTGTACTGGCCTCCCCTCAGCCCAAAAACTAGCGAAGATGTTTTTGCAACACATCTACTGACTGCATGGGGCACTTAAATGTATCATTTCAGATCGTGGGGGCCAGTTTACTGCTAGGTTCTGGAGGGAGTTTGTGAGGATGATTGGGTTCTCCCAGCCGGGGGCACAGTTCTGCTTTTCATCCGACTACAACTGGATCTGCAAGACGAGCTAATGCCATAGTGGAGCAGTACCTGCGCTGCTATGTCAAGTACCAGCAAACAAACTGGGCAGAATTGTTGACATTTGCAGAGGTGGCACAGCAGTACTCCTTTCACTCTTTTTAAGTTAGCAACAGGTGGAATTCGTGCCAGTACCAGAGTGCCCACAGGAGCCTCCCTCCTTAAGTGATTGGGTGAATTCATTCCAGTGGGTCTGAAGCAATGTGAAGAAGGCTTTAGCTAAGGCAGCTGAAAACCAGAAAAAACAGGCAGATAAGAAAGAAGCTCCCCAGAAGACGTTCCATGTAAGGGATAAAGTACATGTGTCAGGGCCCACTTCAAACCTTCATCCTAAGAAAGCAGGAAACAGTTTCTTCCAAAAGGAACTTTTATTAGGAGAAGCTGTTAGCAGGCATGATAGGCAGGATCTGAGGGTTTCCCGCTCAGATAAATAGGTTAAAAGAGTCCCAAGCAAACCCCACCCCAATAGTTCATCTGGCCAGTTTGAATGGGCCAATCTTCAGGTGTTGTGGGAAAAGAGCTGATAACAACAGGTCTTTCCCAGGCTCACAGCAATGTTGTTGGGTCTTCACACCTTCTCTTCCGAAATGGGAAATAAGCCAGATGGCCGGAGGCTCATTCCTTTCTCCTCCCAAGATAACATCAAGGGAGAGACAGTTCAAAGAGTAGATATGCAGAAACAGTGGAAGGGATACATTGTAGGACAGAAAGAAACAGAGAGACAGCCCGCAGTGTGTTTCCCCCCTCCCCTTCAGGAGGATGGCAAAACCCAGAGTAATGAAATAAAAGGAAGAGAAAAGAGTCCCCCTTAATAATATGGGTGGTGACAACATGTCTACAAAATATCTTAAGGTGAGACAAAGTTGCAAGAAGTTAGGGCTGAAGTACATAGGTCCCTTCCCCACAGTGAAAGTCATTAACTTCGTGACAGTAGAGCTAAAACTACCAAGGTTGTTGGGTAAAGGGCACCCAGTATTCCATTGCAGCGTACTGAAGGCATACAAGGAATCAACACTGAGACCAGTAGGGACGGCGGCCCCACCCCAATAGTAGTAGAAGGGGAAATACTGTATGAAGTTAAGCGAATCCTTGATTCCAGAATCCACAAAGGGAAATTGGAGTTCTTAATCTAATGGGAGGGTTACCCGATGTCAGAATTTAGATGGGTAAAAGCCCAGTACATAAAAGCAGATTGTTGTGGTCTGTTGGCTGCTAGCTCACATAAGGAGGAGGAGGAGGAGGGAGAATCTGGGTTAACATTGGAGCTTTTGGAAGGCTCCAGTGATCAAGAAGAGTCAGAGCCAGATGCAGAGCCGGGGCCCTCTGTCCACGGTCAGGCAGAGAGGCAGCTATTTTGGGGGCCTGAGTGAGGAGGAGGAACAGATGGGGCCCATCCCAGATGAGCATATGCATAGAGAGGAGAGGAGAGCAGTGGAAGGCAATGGGCCATCTCTCAGGGAAAAGAAGGAGACATTAGCCAGCTCCTCCTTGGCTGGAACATAAATAGGACAAGTGTCACCTCCGTCCGTCATCGTCCAATGAAACAAGGTCCAGGAACGCGGGTACAAGGTGCTTAGCAAGGTTTATTCCCAGCAAACGAAAAGTCAGCACTGGGAGTGGTCTGCTCCCAGTGCCCCGCTCCACCGTCCCACCCCCAGCAGCAAACCAGCATCCGCCCGGAGCGCATAAAACCCCCAGGTCCATTTCCGTCCTTCCCTCGGCCCGGTCACACCTTGCTGGCCCTCCGTCCAGCCGCTACAGTCCAGGGCCTCCCGCCGGCTCGCCAGGCTTTCCTTGTTGTCCACCTTCTCGGCTGTCCCCTCCAGTCTTCCGTAGGTTCGCCAGGACGTCAGCAGCCTCCTCTCACCTCCTGGAGGCCTCCGGAGGCTTTCTGCAGCGACTGGAGGCTTTCCCGACGCTCAGCTGCTGTGGCTGACGTCAGGCTTCCTCCCCGGCTGCCGGTGGAGCTCCGCGGCCGGCTAGAAGCAGGTGAACATTGGACTCGTCAGGGTGATAGGAAGGACAAAGGGGCTTACGGGCTCACTCACCATAGGGTCGTTGGCTGCTTCGTCCTCACTATCAGCGGCGGCTAGTTGGTATCTTGCCACCGCTGTGGCCTCCTCCACTGGGAGCACCAGCTGGGCTGCCGGGGTTGCGGGCTGTTTCGCTGCTCTCAGTTTCTCGGGGGTCGTTTTTGGACTTGGAGCGGCTCTTCCGGTTGCTGCGGGGCTCCGTGGACTAGGGGCTGGACAGTCCGCTGCCCGATGGCCTGGTTGGTTACATCAGAAGCAGCGAAACGAGGCCCCAGCGGGAGGCCCGGGAGGCCTTAATGGGCCAGCCGGGAGGCCCCGTCCACCCTCTCGTGGCCTCTCCAATGGCCGTCGGGGCCTACTTGTGTCCTCCCCTCCTTTATGCAACTCCCTCAACCCCGTGTCCAGGTCCACCGCCACCCTAAACCACTCCCGAAGCCGGTTTGGCACACCCCTAAAGACACAGGCCTGACGTAGCTCTCGGTCAAGACCTGCCCAGAAATGGTGGACCAATAACCATTCCGGCCAAGAAGAACACAGCCGGCTTGCCAACTGCCTCGTTGTTTCAGCAACAGGACCTCTGCCTCAGCCTATTGGAGCCGTGATGCGTCCTCAAACCAAGAGTACAGGGCCTCCAGGAACAGGCCTGCGTCGGCTAACTCCCGGGCGTGGTCACTATAGAGGTCGGCAGCCCATGCTGCGGCTTCCCCCTGTAGTCCAGCCGTAACTGCCACCACCATCGCCCATTAGGACGGGTAGAGGTGGGCATATCGGTCCAAGTGACTGATCACGTGGTTTTAGAACATGGCCAGCCGGTCTGGGTTCCCGTCAAACGATATAGGTATGGGCGGTGGACCCCATGGCATCCCTGGAGCCCACGGGGCCGTGGGCTGACCCACGCCCCGGACGGTGTCAGTCGGGGTCGGCAACCTCTGGGCTCCAGGTGCTGTCCCCTGTGGTCCTGGCACTCCCCATGAATCACTCCCTGACCCACCTGGCCACGCGGCTTGGGATTGCGTGGATGGTGCACCGGGCACAGGCCCTCCGGCCGCGGGAGCACTCAGAGCTGACGGCAATCGTAGCCTCGGACTGCTCAACCAGAACCGGGCTGACAGGATGTCTTGATGGTATGTCTACCCGTTGCCATGAGGCAGTCTCCCGTGTACTCGCACGGCTATGCCACGAAGAAGCTCCTTGATACCCAGCCTCTCCGAACCGGTCCCGTAACACATCCATCGTATATTGGCCAGGGGCTGTGGAGTAACTCCACTCCTCCTCATCGTCCCCTGTCACACATCTCTCCCTCCATTCCATGAGGGAGGGCCTGGCGCTCGGTGTACGTGCCTGTCCTGCACCCAGATTGGCCAGCGCAGGACTACGCCACCACTCTCCCATAGTTCCAGGAGCTGCGGTCTCCTGGGGCTCAACCAGAGGAACCGTAGGCTGTGTCGCCTTTGGCCTGACAACCGGCTGCGTCTCCTGAGACTCTGAGGCAGGTGCAGGGCCCGTTGCTCCAACCGGAGCTACTTTATCTGTCTCTGGGGGAGCCTTCTGTTTGCCCTCCGCCATTCCCTCAAAAAGCAAGGGTAAGGGCCAAGGAGCAAAAGAATGTGAGTGCTGACTTACTGTCACCTCCGTCTGTCGTCGTCCAATGAAACAAAGTCCAGGAACGCGGGTACAGGTGCTTAGCAAGGTTTATTCCCAGCAAACGAAAAGTCAGCACTGGGAGTGGTCTGCTCCCAGTTCTTTACATAACCGTGCCCCGCCCCACCGTCCCACCCCCAGCAGCAAACCAGCATCCGCCCGGAGTGCGTAAAACCCCCAGGTCCATTTCCATCCTTCCCTCGGCCCGGTCATACCTTGCTGGCCCTCCGTCCAGCCGCTACAGTCCAGGGCCTCCCGCTGGCTCGCCAGGCTTTCCTTGTTGTCCATGCCCTTGGCTGTCCCCTCCGGTCCTCCGTAGGTTTGCCAGGACATCAGCAGCCTCCTCTCACCTCCTGGAGGCCTCCGGAGGCTTTCTGCAGCGACCGGAGGCTTTCCCGACGCTCAGCTGCTGTGGCTGACGTAAGGCTTTCCCCCCCGGCTGCCGGTGGAGCTCCGCGGCCAGCTAGAAGCAGGTAATGTGGGAGTGTCGGGGGAGGGGGGCATCCCTGCCTTCCATCTGCCCCGTTCGGCAGCTGGCTCGGCTTCGTCTTTGGGCGGCGGCTGGCTCTGCGTCTGGCTGCTCTGGGCCTGGCTCTGCGGGGCTTGACAACAAGTTTGGGAATGGCCTGTTGTCTCAGAAAACCATTCGAGTTACAGAATACTTCAACCAGTGCAATTTCTTTGCCAAGATCCAATTTTGTTGGGACTACTTGTTTTGTGTTTGAAGTGCTAATTGAGTCTCCCTGCTGGGAACTAATAGACATTGAAATTGTGTCAGCTGGTGTGAGCAGGGACTGCTACTGCTTGGTTAAGCATTTAAAGACTGGTTATCTGCCGTTCTCATGTGAACAAAGTTTGTTCCTGCCTTGTTCCTGCTTTGTTTAATAAAAGGGATTTTTTTATTCATGAGTTGATCATTAACTCGTGAACGCTGGGTCAGAAAACAGATTGTCTGCGACACTCCCCCTACTAACTTGGATATGTGTAGAGAACAGGTATGTGTAGAGAATGCCCAGCTCTACCAAGAGGTGGTATTGCTGTCAGTACAGATTGCTCAGCTTCAAGCTCACGCTGCTCCATAACCCTGTCGGAAATGCCCAGTAGTGGTACCAGATAAATTTGATGGCAATGAAGCCATGTTTCCAGCATTTTGGGGACAATGCCAGATCTTCATCAACCTGACAGCCGAGGACTTCTCCACTGACTGGGATAAAGTGGGGTTTATGATCAGCCTTCTGTTTGTCTGGCCTAATCCATTGTTGAATGATTTTTAGGGGTTTTGTGACCACTCATGTATGAGGACGCAATCAAGACGCAGATTGCTACTAGCCGTCTGAAAGCCCTGAAGCAGGGGCAACACCCATTACAGGAATACATCAGCAAGTTTCAGCTGCTTAGCCAAGATTCGGCCTGGAACGAAACTGCCCTATGGACACTTTCCAGGATGGCTTGTCGGAAGAGCTATTGGACGATCTGGTCCAGTGGTGGCGAACCTTTTAGAGACCAAGTGCCCAAACCGCAACCCAAAACCCATTTATATATTGCTGCGTGCCGGGTGGGCGTGGCCGACTGGGTGGGCGTGGCCTCGGTGGTCACAACCATAATAAAAAAAAACTTTGTTCCCGAGAATTTTTTTTCTAGCAGCCAGGCAGAAGAGCAGAGCCCCGAGGCAAGTGTCCCGGAGCCGTTTCCGCCCGCGTCTTTCTCATTCTCAATTCTCTTGCCCGTGTGTTGTCTGCACCCCACCCCCCAATTGCTCTACGCTTCGCAGCCCAGGGAGTGAGATTCACCCCCCCGCCTCAGGGCCCCCCTCTTCTGCCTGGTGCTGGCAGCTCCTTCATCTGCAGCGGCCCCTTGTTCTCCGTCCAACGTCGTCGGGTAATTAGAAAAACGACGTAGCCGTGGACCCCCGAACGATAAAGGGGGGGAGGTGGGTTTTTAGATCCAGCTCCACGTTTGGGTCGAGTACACGGAAACGAGTCCTCCTCGTTGAATAATACCAACACTTGATTAGGCATTATTCTCTCCAAAATGAAGAACGGCTAAATACCGGGGGAGGAAGCCCTTGCCTGGCCTGGGCGCATCCACTCGACGGATCTCATGGGCGTGGCTCATGCTGCTGCTCTGAACAGTCAGCAGGGAAGCAGGAGGAGGTGGAGGGGCAGCCGGGGGTCTGGAGCCGCCTCAGTTGCTCACTAGCAGCCCAACAAGGCAGCAGATTCACGCACCAGCTGCCCCTTCTGCTTCCCTGCAAGGCTGACCAGTCAGAGCAGCAGCAGAAGCCACCCCCATCAGATCCATCGAGTGGATGTGCCCAGGCCGGGCAAAGGCTTTCTTCCAGCTATCCCAGAGTGATTTCCACCCGCGCCAATGGGGCTCTGTGGCCAGTCTGCCATTATGCAGGACAGCCAGCATGCTGTGGCTGCTGACAGACACCGTCGGCCCCCATACGCTCGCTGGCTTCTGTGTGTGGGGCCCGACAGTGTCAGGCAGCAGATCCACAAGCGAAGCTCTGCTGACCATCCTTGTGCTGGCGGCGGCAAGAGAAGGCAGGATCTGGCATGCAGGCACCCTTTGCTGCTGCTGCCACACATTGTCCCGCGTGCACCTCTGGGCGGGGAGGGGATAGCGTCTGCCACAGCTCACCTTCCCCCGCCACTGCCCCCACCAGCGCGAGGATGGTCGGCACAGTTTTGCTTCCAGATCTGCGGCTGGCCGGGCTTGGTGATGCAGGGATCACGCCGCTGCCTCCTGCTTCTCTGTGTGGTTGACAAGTCAAGGGGCTCAGAGCAGCAGCCGCCACCCCCATCAGAGCCACCCTGTAGACAGGACCCGCACCAGGTGAGGGCTCCTTTCAGGCTGTCCCGGGGCTGTCTCCACTCACGCCGATGGGGCTGCACTGCGGAAGGGAGATGGCGGCTCTGATTTCACACTCTCCCGCCAAAACTGCTCCTTTTATACGTTCCCTCACCCTGCCCAGCTCTTGCAGCTGTTCCCAGACTGCGCATGCGTGGAGAGGGGGAGGGGGAGGAGCCCAGAAATGGCGTGCGTGCCCACAGGGACGGCTCTGCGTGCTGCCTGTGGCACACGTGCCATAGGTTTGCCACCACTGATCTGGTCCATGTCAATGTTCCCCCAACCCTCAATGTGTTGGTTCTTCTCTGCTTATGGATTGATCTTGGCTGCAGCGGCGGAATTGCTGTGCCTCCCTGGAGACCCGGGTGGCCCCAGTCATGCGCGAGAACCCAGCTACGTGGGAAGAACCAATGGAATTAGGTGCCATCAGGCCCCACCTATCAGTGATGGAGAGGAATAGATGGCGTTTGGGGGGTTTATGTTTATACTGTGGGGAACCTGGGCACATGGCCGCCTCTTGCCCCAGGAAGCGACAAGGGTGTCGTCTACCAGGTCTGCCCCATTAAGACAGAATAATCTGTCGGGAAATGCCCCGAGCCTCCACCAACACAGATCAACACCCATCAGACACTTCATTCTGACCCCACAGCACTTGATCCTGGAGGCACATCTGATCCTACCCGGTAGATCACAGGGGATCCTGGTACACGCCTTGGTTGATTCCGGGGCAACCACTATCTTTATGGACACTGTGTTTGTGGCCATATAGGCTGTTCCTCAATGCCTGGTGGCCCACCTCTATTAGTGGAGACTATTGATGGGCGGTGTCTTCTGTCTGTGCCAATTAATGTTGTCATGCAGCCGTTGTGTATGGCCATAGGCTCTCAATTTTATAACACCTTCGACCTCCATTTCCTTGTGGTCTTGGGCTTGGCGTGGCTCTGGACACACGATCTTCAGATTTACTAGTCCTAGAACTTGGTCAATGTTTACAATGAGTGGATCACACCCGCCAAGTCTACGCAGGCCAGGTTCTGAGTCCCCCAGGAGTTTCCCTGCCATCTGAACTGGCGGACTACACGGGTGTCTTCAGTGAGAAAGAGGTGGATCAATTGCTCCCACACTGGCCATATGACTGTCCCATAGACTTGGTCCCTGATGTGTCTCTCCCAGTGGGGCATTTGTACTCCATGGCTGACCCTGAGTTGGCTGCGTGTGGGATTTCCTGGACAAAAATCTGGCTTGGGGCTTTATCCGGTCCTTGTCTTTGCTGGTGGCCAGGACGGTGCTGTTCATGAAAAAGAAGTCAGGGAAATTGAGGCTCTGTTGTGACTATCACAAATTGAACGCCATTACCATGCGCAACACATACCCTCTGCCCCTCATTTCTGAACTTCTGGGATAGCTCTGGGAGGCCAAAGTCTTTACCAAACTGGACCTGAGGGGAGCCTACAATCTAGTTACAGTCCCGCCCGGTGATGAATGGACGATAGTGTTGAGTACCCGGTATAGCCACTTTGAGTATATAGTCATGCCGTTTGGGCTGACCAATGCCCCCGCTGATTTCCAGCATTTCATGAATGATATATTCCGGGACCTGTTGGATCAGTTTGTCATGATCTTTCTGGATGACATTCTGATATACTCCCCCTTGTGGGAGAGTCATCATCAGCACCTATGCCTGGTCTAGCAACAGCTCTGGGAGTATCAATTGTATGCCAAACTAGAGAAATGCCAATTTTATCAATCAACCATTGACTTCCCAAGACATTGCATTTCTCCTGAGGGCATTGCTATGGAACTGAACAAGGTCGAATCCATGCATAGTTGGAAACCCGCACGTCGAGTCAAGGATGTCCAGCAACTTCTTGTGTTTGCCAAGTACTATAGGACATTCATCCTCGGCTTTGCTTCCCTGACGCGCCCCTCACTCAGCTCCTTCAGAAAAAGACACCATTTCAATGGAGCACCCCAGAGCAACAAGCTTTCTAGTCCTTGAAGCAAGCCATTATGCAGGAACCCATCCTGAAACACCCTGACCCACACCACCCATTTGTGGAAGCAGATATGTCCAATATTGCCATCAGAGCAGTGCTACTCCAGGCTCATGAGCCCGGTGGTACCCTCTTCCCTTGTTCGTATTACTCACGGAAACTTAATCCAACCTAGCGCAATTACACCATCTGGGAGAAGGAGATACTGGCCATTAAGGTGGCCATTAAGGACAAATGGGTAGACTATCTTGCAGTAGCCGAGTTTACTTTCAACAACTCCCAACACACCTCCATGCAGATGACACCTTTCCTGGCCAATGTTGGGTATCATCCTCGGCTTTTTCCCCTCATGCAACTTGACTTGCCAGTTCCCGCAGCTAATGACTATCTTGCCAAGTTACAGGCTGTCCATCAGTTGGTTCAACGGCAACTGGATAAAGCCAAGGTGGATTATAAAAAGGTGTGATACGCCTGCTTTGGCTGTGGGAGATCGAGTATGACTTTCAACCAGGCACCTTCCATCGGACCATCCTGTCAAGAAATTGGATCACCACTACCTAGGCCCTTTTCCCATTGAAGCTGTCATTAACCCGGTCACATATCACCTGACATTGCCATGCTCGCTAACAGTACATCCGGTCTTTCACTGGTCCCTCCTGATTCCACAACAAGCAGCCTGTCTGCTCCCCTGACCAGAATGTCCCCCACCTGAACCGTGTGATGGAGACAGTTCTCTCAAGTACGAGGTCGCCAGCATCCGAGATTCACGTTGGCTGAAAAGCCAGTTCCAGTACCTGGTCAAGTGGAAGGGCTATGGACCAGAGGAGTTCACATGGAGGACGTGGCCACTGTGCATGCTCCTGCTTTGGTGCAGGCATTCCACGATCAGTTTCCTTCGTGGCTGTACCCGGACTGCCCGACCCAGGGGAAGGGTCCTGTGGTGAGGGATAATGTTGTGGTCCATTGGTTGCCACCAGAACTAGCAGCCGAGTCAGATGAGAAGGAGGTGGAGGGGGAGCCTGGGTTTACATCGGAGCCTTTGGAAGGCTCCAATGAGCAAGAAGACTCAGAACCAGATGCAGGACTGGGACCATCTACCCACGCTCAGGCGGAGAGGCAGCTGTTTTCAGGGCTTGAGCTGAGTGAGGAGGAGGAACACGTGTGTATGCGTAGAGATGTGTGTATGTGTAGAGAGGAGAGGAGAGCAACGGAAGGCAATGGGCCAGCTCTCAGGGAAAAGGAGACGTTAGCCAGCCCTTCCCTGGCTGGAACATAAATAGGAAGAGTTTGAGAGTGGCCTGTTGTCACAGACAACCATTCGTGTTACAGGATACTTCAGTCGCATTTCCTTGCCAAGATTTCTTCCCCAAGATCCAGATTTGTTGGGACTACTTGTTTTGTGTTTGAAGTGCTAAGTGAGTCTCCCTGCTGAGAACTAATAGACATAGAAATTGTCTCAGCCAGTGTGAGCAGAGATAATGGATTGGATAATGTGACCTGAACTGTCAGAGAAGGGAGGGAAAGTTTCATTCTTTTAATTAACTGCTTCCCGCCTTTTTCTCAGAGCTAGCTTTAATTCTATTGTACCGGTTTGCTATTGCCTAATAAAATTAATATTAGTTAATGCCTCTGGTGCTTTGCTTCATTAGGGTTCTCAGCCAGAAATTGACACTTTAAGCAGTGGTATTGCATGAATAACATAAAAAGTTTTTTCAAACTGGGTATGCTGTGTTTTTTATTGTGGCTTTGTTCCTGGATTCATTTATGATAATGAGTTGATAAAATATTTGTTGGTATAGGACAGAAATTTATTTAATAGTCTATTTTGTTAAAATGAGTTATTTTCAAATAATTGCTCCAAATACAACGAGAAGATCTGCAGAGCAGGAGCCTTGCCAATTAATTGTTAGGTCTATTAATGATAGCCTATATTTTAAATGATCAGTTCAGTATAAACTGATCATTTGGATACCCATCACATTGTCTACATAATCTTGATCTTTTGTTAATATCAATAAACCTTATTTTTTACTATTTTGCTGCCTTGTTCAGAGAAAAGCAGGAGAAATTGAGCCTACTTCTGTAATAACTCCAAAGGACCCAGGAGATATTCCCACATTTGATGAATGGAAGAAGCAGGTTATGCAAGTAGAAAAAGAAAAGAGTGAGTTTAATTGTTTTTAAACAAACTTTGAACAGAATTCTCCTGTTAAAATAAAATGGTTAAGATTCATTTTGTAGTGAATTTTTTTAGTTTCCTTTAAAAAAACATGCTCTAATTTTATTCAATATCATCAATGTCCAGTCTTTTTTTTATTCTGAGATGCATTATACAGATTTTCCAAAGGAACCAAAGCATTGTTAACAGCAGTCCACAACATTTCCATAAAAAGTGGCCTTAACTTTAATGATGCAAGTCTGCTTATAAAGTCATGTGAAAGAGAAAGTACACCCTCTTTGAGTTCTGTGGTTTTACGTGTGAAGACATAGTAAAAATCATATGGCCCTTAGTAGTTCTTTTAAGTAGGTAAATATAACCTCAGATGAACAACAATGCATGACATTACACCATATCATTTATTTTACTAAAAGAAAGCCAAAATAGAGAAGCCATGTGTGAAAAACTAAGTAAACTCTTACTGCTTTCATAGGTATGAAGAGGCTACGTAGCAAAGAATAAATACATCAACAATGATCTTAGAGAAGCAATTGTTGCTGCCCCTCAATCTGGGAAGGGTTATAAGGCTATTTCCAAAGAATGGAGAATCCATCATTCTACAGTGAGGAAGATTATTCCCAAGTGGAAAACATTCAAGATAGCTGCCAGTCTTTCCCAGGAGTAGATGTCCCAGCAAATTAATCCCAAAATCAGACCATGAGAAATTGCAAAAAATCCAAGAGTTATTTCTCAGACTTTACAGGCCTCAATTAGTATGTTAATTGTTAAAGTTCATAACAGTACCATTAGAAAAAAGTATGGTTTGTTTGGAAGGGTTGCCAGGAGAAATCCTCTTCTCTATATAAAGAATATGGCAGCACAGCTTAGGTTGCATCTGAACAATTCACAAGACTTCTGGAACACTGTCCTTTGGACAGAAGAGACCAAAGAGATGTTTGGCCGTAATGCAGTGTCATGTTTGGCAAAAGCCAAATATAGCATATCAGCACAAACATTTCATACCAACTGTCAAGCACAGTGCTGAAGGTGTGATGATTTGGCCCTGTTTTGCAGCCATTGAGTCGACCATGAGCTCCATTGTATATTCAAATTCAGAATAGAGCTAGGAGAGACCTTGGAGTACTTCTAGTCCAACTCCTGCTCAAGCAGGAGATCCTATACCATTTCAGACAAGTAGCTGTCCAGTCTCTTCTTAAAAACCTCTAATGAGGAAGTACCCACAACTTCCGAAGCTGTTCCACTGATTAATTGTTCTCGCTGTTGGGAAGTTTCTCCTTAATTCCAGGTTGCTTCTCTCCTTCATTAGTTCCCATCCATTGTTTCTTGTCCTACCCTCTGATGCTTTGGAAAATAAGTTGACCCCCTCTTCTTAGTGGCAGCCCCTCAAACTGGAACACTGCTATCATGTCACCCCTAGTCCTTCTTTTCTCTAAACTAGCCATACCCAAAATCTGCAGCCATTCTTGATATGTTTTAGTCTCCAGGCCTTTAATTATCTTATTTGCTCTTCTCTGCACTTTTTCCAAAGTCTCAACATGTTTTTTTGTAATGTGATTAAAACTGGATGCAGTATTCCAGGTGTGGTCTTACTAAGATTTTATAAAATGGTACTAATACTTCATGTGATTTTGATTCTATCCCTCTGTTTATACAACCAAGGTGTCAAGGTTCCGACTGACAAACCCAACCAAGCAAACACCTTCGAGATGTTCCGATCTCTTAATGTAAAACTTTATTGAGTACATCATTTTGGCACATATGAAAGCAAAACCAGCTCTGGCTAACTCCAACCCAAACCCCTATAGTAAAAGTATAGAATTCCCCCTCCCCAATCCTGGATAGGTCACATTGCCTAATTAGGTGCAATTATATTGTTATGAGAAAGTATCTCTGAGTCAGCCCGACACCTGGTTAATCTTCCTTCATTCTCTCGGACTGCCTTTATCTTTGTAGCCTGCATTCCATTCCCCCTCCCTTTCTGCAAGTTTGTTGGGAAGCTGAGAAGCAATAATTGTCACACCAGCAAAGCGTGCTTTAAGCTTGACACCAGGATTGTATTAGCTTTTTTGGTGGCTGCCACACATTGTTAGCTCATATTTAAGTCCAGTAGGACTCCAAGGTCCCTCTCGCAGTTACTATTTTTGAGCCAGGTTTCTCCTAATCTGTACTTGTACCTTTGGTTTTTCCTGCCTAAGTGTAAATTTCATTTTGTTGGATAGGGCCCATTGCTCAAGTCTGTCAACATCTTTTTGGATCCTGAGCTTGTCTTCTGGGGTATTGGCTATTCCTACCAGTTTAGTGCCATTGCAAATTTGATGAGTTCTCCTTCTATTCCCTCATCTAAATCATTTATGAAAATATTGAGGAATATTGGGCCTAAGATGGAACCTTGTGGTACCCTACTGCTTACGTCCGTCCATGTATATGTAGTACCATTAAGGATGACTCGTTAAGTACAGCTTGTCAGCCAGTTACAAATCCATCTGATGGTGATGCTGTCTATTCCACATTTTTCTAGCTTAGCAAGATGTAGGTTGTTGTCTATTTTGTCAAATGCCTTGTATAGCAAAGTATTCTAGAGACTAGTATGAGGCCATTATCCCAAAATTAAAGCTTGACTGACATTTATAGTCCAGACCTCAATCCAATTGAAATGCTGTGGCAGGACGTCAAACAAATGCCCACAAACCTCAATGAACTGGAGCAATGTTGTAGAGAAGAGTATGCCAGAATTCCTCCACAGTTATGTGAGAGACTGATAAAGTCACGCAGAAAACAATTACTTCAAGTTATTTGTGCTAAAGATGGTTCTACAAGCTATTGAAGTACTTAGTTTTTTACATATACCTTCTCCATTTTGGCTTTCTTTTTGTAAAATAAATGATGATATGGTATAATATGTCATGTGTTATTGTTGATCTGAGGTTGTAGTTACCTACTTTTAAGAACTGCTAAGAACCAGATGATTTTTACTATGTCTTGATATGTAAAATCGTAGAACTCAAAGAGGGTGTACTTTCTTTTTCACATGACTCTGTCACAACTGCATGCCGAAACATCTAAATATTCAAACACTGTAAAATTATTTTATGATTGGGCAATGGGTAACAGAATATAATTCATTTGTAAATTCATTTATACTTAGACATAAGACAGTAGTGTGGAAATTAGGTATTTAGCTGAGTGATGACACGAGGAAAAAAACTGTCTCTATATCTAGTTGTTTTGGCATACAATACCCTATAGCGGTGTCCTGAAGGCAGGAGTTGAAACAGTTTATGTCTAGGATGTAAGATGTCTGTAGATATTTTCTCAACCCTCCTCCTAACCGATGCAATATACAGATCTTCTATGGAAGGCAGGCTGTTTGCATTTGTTCTTTCTTCAGTTCTAACTATCTGTTGAAGTCTATACCTGTTTGGTTTGATTGTTGTACCAAACCAGACAGTTATAGAAGTACAAATGACAGACTCAATAATTCCTCTGCAGAACTGTATCAACAGGTCCTAGGGCAGTCTGAACTTCCTGAATTGATACAAGAAGAACATTCTTTGTTGGGCCTTTTTAATGATGGTTCTAATGTTAGGTGTCTATTTCAAATATGTATTTGAAACACAGACACACACACAAAAAAAATTCCAAAATTAAACAGCTCCTTACTAATACTGGTAGTCCTCACTTAACACACACTTGTTCAGCAACCATTCAAAGTTACAACAGTGCAGAATAAGGGATGCTTACAATGGATACTTATAATTGTGGCCATTGACGCATTCGGTGGTGATCACAATCTGGGTACTCTCCAGCTGTCTCACTTTTATTGCAGCATCCCATAGACACACGATCACTATATACGAGCTTCCCTGCCAGCTTCTGACAAGCAAAATAAGTGTGGAAGCCGGCAGGAGATCACAAATGGTGAACATGTGATCATGGAATGCTGTGATCATGTGGGATTTGCCTAACAATAGCAACTGGAACTGTCATAAATAGGTATAGTCAAGTGATGTAATTTATAACCATGCTGCTTAGCAACAGTTTCCAGTCCCAATTACTGTCAATGAAGGCTACCTGTAGAATTTTGTTTTCATTCATTGTAAGTTCTCTCTTGTCTTTAATTACAACTGATTACTTTCTCCTGCTTGATTCCCATTGTGCTTTAGGTGTCTCTGATGATCTTGAAGCAATTTCAACAGTTCTTCATTACTAATAGGACTGTCTCTTCCTTTACTGTTGTCCTTCACTCTGTTCATGTTTCTATCATGCAGTGTACTTGACCCCACCCCATTGAATATCAGTGGTACTTGGATGCTGACTGTGAAAGGCAATTCTCAGACAGAGGCAAATTCAGAGGCAAAAAACCTGAAACAAGAATAGCACATTACTACAAGAGATACATGGATATCTTCTGCCCAGAAAAGAGTAGATTCATGAGTAGGAGAAAAAAGTACAAGAATTTGAATAATTTCATTATAAATAGGACTTATATTTGTTACATAACAGTTATTAGGATTCATTACAGTTTAATTAACTTTTCTTTAATATGTCTATTGATCAGAGTTTTTGTATCCTTGAATGAGGACATGGAAAAGATACTCAGCAGATTTATAGATGACACAGCTGGGAAAGTTTGCTAGCAGAATCAGAAGTTAGGGTCAAAGTTCAAAAGGTTCTTGAGACACTTGAAGATTGAGTATTTTCCAATAAATGGCAAGAAGTGTAAGGTTCTGCTGGGAAAACTAAGTGGTAATTAGGACGTAATCTGGCCTGATAACTCTGTGGAATGGCATGGATAAAGAGAAGACATTCAAATAAATAATAGGTATCAGTAACTTGTTCAGATTCTGATGTTACCCTCTTCCGCTTGAAAATTATTGATTTATTTTAGAAAAATTTACGTACCATCATTTTTGAGTAAAAGAATAAATAAATTTTGTACAATAAAATGTAAGAGCAGCATATATGTTTCTTAAAAACAGACTTCTACAAAGTAATGAATTGTGGTATACTTACTTTTAAAGAAAAAAATGTGTCCACAAAAAACATGAATATTATACTAGTAGAAAACAGATGATCTGGGAATAGCTTTTATCCCCCGTTTTCAATGTTTTGTAAACTTCTAGTAGGATACCCTATTACTCATATTTCATGACTGACCTTTATTGCAATACCTTAGGCCAGGGGTGTCAAACTGCCGGCCTGTGGGCCGGACACGTCACGCAGAAGCCGCGCCCACCCCATTGCCGGCAATGGCAAAAATGTCCCGATATGTTGCGTGACGTTGCGAGTTTGACATGTCTGCCTTAGGCTGTATATTCATTTAAATAAATGGAGATTTTATAAATCCTTTTATATAGTACCATCATTTCACGTTATACCTATTGAAACTAATATGGTATTAACATGTAGTTAAAATAAAAGAGACTTCAGAATAATTACAGGTAGCTGATAATATGATATGGAAATTACTATTGATAACTTATTAGTACCAAAGAATGTTAGTTATTTTTATGAGTTGCTTCAGAGCTTGGTGATAAAGATTTAAAATGTTTCTTATTAATTCTCTGGTACATTTTGTCTGGTATGCAGGTCAATCAATGCATCCTTCTTCCAATGGAGGTCAACATCTTACAAAAAAAGTCCAAAAAAATAGAAATAATTATGCTTCAGTTGAATGTGGTGCCAAAATACTGGCAGCTAACCCAGAAGCAAAGGTAATAGCAACACCTAACAATGCTATAGTTTATCTTTTTAGAAAACTGCTGAATGTGGGTTCATTTGTTTCTAATAAATATATTTAGCTGCAATCAAATTTGAAATATTCTATGGTACAAATAAGTTTCATTTCCCATCAGTATTTCTCAATTTCTCAATTTATTATTATTACAGCCAAAGGCCACACATAAATCAAACATCCAAATAAAACAAAACTAGACAGAGCCATCACAAGAGGACATAGCAATACATCACAATCAATGATGCAATCAATGGGCGACCAAGGTCTGCCTAGTTTTACAGGCAGTATATAAAAAAAAATCTATCTTCAGAAAACTGAATCATAATGACCTGACACTAAAAATACAATGAGTATAGTCTAAAACTGGATAAAACATGTAATAAAATCAATTTTAAAAGATTATTAAAAAGATCTAAAACGATTATTTATGTTTCTGGCAAATCCCCAATGATTCCCATCAGTATTGTAAGAGGTTTTCACTGCTGCTTGTAGAATAAATCAGCCTGTCATTTATCAGAAGTAGAGAACAGCATCAGTTTTATTAAGCAGTGATAATACAAGCCAAAACAAATCCTATATATGCCATTTTAAACAAATTGCAGACATGATTTGATTTTGAAATAAAAAAGTAAAATTGTGCACCCTTTTGTAATTCTGCCATTAATTGTATCTGAGTTTGTGCACATGCATATATGTAATAATACAAATATTCTACCAAACAGCCAAAAAGCTACGTTACAGTTTCTGCTAATTAATTATGTTCTCATTTGTAATAGAGTACATCAGCAATATTAATAGAAAATATGGACCTCTATATGCTAAATCCATGCAGTACTAAAATCTGGTAAGTACATTTTCAGTAAAGTGACTATTTTAATTGAAGAATTTCTTTTGCAAAAGTAAAAAAAAAAAGATTTCAAGAAACACTGCTAGGCATCACAAACACATAGTATACATGATTTATTATTGATTATGTGCTGTCAAATTTGTACCAACTCTTAAAAAGCCAGATAAATAGATAAATAGACCAGCTTGAGGATGATCTATCCCCAGGCTCACCCTTCAGGTCCCCTGATGGTGTGCTCATTACTGATTGAGTCCATCCACCTTGTTGCTGATAATCCTTTTCTTTCTTTCTACCATCCTCAGCATTATAGATTTCTCAAGGCACTTATATCTATGGATAATATGTCTAAAATACGATAGTTCTATTTTTTTCCACTGTGCTTCTCGCTTTCATTATTGCAGCTTGGAGAGCATTTTCAACTATCAGAATAGTGTCATCAGCTTAATACAGATTATTGATGTTTCTTCCTTTAATTAAAAAAACATTATTCAGCCTCTCTTAATTTAGCATATGGATTTAATAAATAATTAAATAAAAAGAACAAATAGCTTTGTCTCATTCCTTTGCTGACTTGGAATCAGCTCTTTTGCCATATTTTGCTGGAACTATGTCCTGCTGTTCTGCATATAGTTTTCATGAGTACGTGTTTTGGGATTTCTATTTTCCTAAGGGTTCCTAATGCCTTCCTACAATCAGTGAAGAACTTCTTTTTGGTATTTTTCAACTTTATTCGGCCTTTACCCTGCGCGGCTTTAGCAGGTGTCTGGCAGGCGGAGGAAGTTCCACCTGCCTCACCTCACCTCATGGCAGCACTAGCTGGGCTGGGCTGGGTGGAAGGTGAGCTGGCGGCAGACCAGCCGCAGGTGAGATAGAGGCCAAAAGTGGCTAGGGGCAGCCCTGTGTCTGCCTAGCATAGCCAGGATGAGAGTTGCAGTGCCCGCCAGGGCCTGAAGAGCACCAGGCTCAGCACATAGCCCTGTGCCTGCAGCACTGAGTAAGTGTGCAGGCTGGTGTTCAGCAGCTCAAAGGCGGACGTGTGGGCAGCGCGGTTCCACTAGAGGCCGCTGCCAAAGGGACCCTGGCAGGCTGGCGGCAGAGGGGTTGCTCCAAAGGTCGTATGGAAGATCTGGGCTGAATCACCCCACACCAGGCAGAAGCAGCCCAGCAGAGCAGCCTGTCCAGGAGAGCAAAGAGACCCCGCAAGGCACGCACTGTGGCCGAGAAGTGTCCCAACAGTAGCAAGGCCAGCAGACAAGGTGGCCAGAGACTGGGGTGCTCCAAGGGCTTGGCATATGGGATGGAGAGGGTGGGGCCAGAGGTAGTAGCTCTCCCACTCCCGCTGGCCCCTGCGCTTTCCACCTCCCTTATGTGAAAATAATAAGAGATCCCTCGAAAATAAGACCCAGTGCCTCTTTTGAGGGCCAAAAAAATATAAGACCAGGTCTTATTTTCAGGGAAACATGGTAAATAAAAATCCACTTCATATATTAAACATCAATAGTGACTGGTTTACTAACAAATATCACATAATGTTATAATTGAAAATAAGATATTATTGTAAAATATCAAAAATTCTGCCAAAATAGTACATGTTGCTTCATTCTTTGATTTGTGGAGAATATTCCTTTTTCCATGATAGATAAGTTATACATTTCCAAATGGTATTCCTTAACATCTTGAATAATATTGTTTTTCAATTTCTCAGTATATTTGTTTAGCCATCCCCCATGTATGAGCGGTCATTCTTTCTGATAATCAGGTGCCAAAACTTTGATATATAATTCAATATATTCAATATATTATCATTTAATGTTTAAGATTTTTCCCATTAATCTACTTATATATGTTAAAATATTGTTTAAAAAAATACCAAATATTCTCCAGATCACTATCATAGGAATCAATCAATTCTCAAATTTTTGTACCTCCAACAAAAAATCCTGTACATTCTAAATATATTTTTGATGAATCAACTTTAGTCTCAAATCCCTTTAACAATTACACATTTTTGAAGAACATGAAGCATTGATAGGACATTATTGAAGATTCCTTCTCTTAAAGAGAGTGATTTAAGGATAGTGATCACCTCCAGTGATTTTTTAAGAAGAGACTAGGCAGTCACTTGTCTGAAATGGTATAGTTCTCCTGCTTGAGCAGGGGGCTGGACTAGAAGACCTCCAAGGTCCCTTCCAGCTCTATTCTATTCAAGGTATGTTGGATATTCATTATCTGTATTCTACTATACAAAAGTTCAGTATATTCCTGCCATCTGAATCAGAATCTGCTCTCTTCAACTTATCAGTTCAAAACTAGAACCTATTTTTGAATTCAGAAATGTTTTAGAAGACTATCCTTGTTTTTCCATGTCTGTTTTCTTTTTTGATATCTTTACTGATATTCTTTTTTAATACTACTACTTGTTTCTAACAGTTCTCCAATTTTTTTTAATTCCTTTGTTTTTTTCAGCTCCTCTCCTCTCCTCTCCTCTCCTCTCCTCTCCTCTCCTCTCCTCTCCTCT
>NW_015387177.1:116621-129092 GCF_001527695.2 Protobothrops mucrosquamatus
GTCCTGTGCCTGACAACATTTTTTCCCGTTCTTGCAGAGCGGACAGTTTGGTGAGGAAGGTATTACAAGAGAATAAACAGACACACAATGACAGGAATACTCTAATGCCAGCTGTTTGCCTAGCATGCTCAAAATTGATGCAAGCTTGCTATGCAAACATTCTTTTCAGTGTGTATACCCTATTGTGTGCCTCCTATTCTTTAGTAAATACCGTCTTCACAAAAAAATGTAAGTATGAATATTTATTGTATTTTCCTGATTATTGCCCTGGGAGGAAACTCCATTCGGCAGGGGAATGGGGGAAAATGCAGCTAAGGTAAAATCATAAGCAAAATTGAGGTCATGTAATTTGACTCTTGGCCATTTGTTTTGCTGAGAGTATACGTCATTAAAGCTTAAATGGTTACAGAACTATGTAAGCTAAATCAAGTGCTTGTATATTGTTTAGGAAACAGGTGCTCAGTTCCCAGCTCTGCATATCATTACTAAACCTTAGCTGGCTGTAGCTTCTCACATGGCTCAATTGGTCTTTCATCCCTCCTTCTTCCTTACATTCCAATTTTTCTCCCCCCCCATCCGATGCTAATGTTAGGCTGTCAGCCCATGAAGCTTGGATAGGTGAGATGCAGCCATGACATGCTGCTCCTCCAGAAATAAGTCTAGTCCAGTACACCCAAATTGAATACAATAGGGAACAAACAGCTTCTGAAAAAAATGACCCTATATATGAACCTAAAGAGGGAGACTAATGGAAACCAAAGAAAATAGCAACCAAGAGCAAAGTCTTTCCTGTCTACCCTTCCTTTCCTGTGACAGAAAGAATAGTATCCTAGACTTCTTTAGGGAAAAAAATGAAATATCGGTGATAGAAGATTCAATTCTTTGGGGAATAGAAATTATAGTCTGCAAACTGAACAGTCAATCTAGCAAGGTATGTTGTCTCCCTGGAGCAAAAATTAAAGATGAAACTGAGAACCTTACTAAAATAATCAACTCCACAGATTACTACACCTTTCTTCTCTTACATGTGGGGTCCAATTACACAACAATGAATCTAAAAACAATAATGAGATTATGAACAGCTAGGGAAGAAAGTTAAAGAATTAGGAGCACAAGTGGTGTTTTCATCTATACTTCCAACAAAAGACCAACATCCAATGAGAGAGCAAAGGATTTTAGAAATGAAGCACTGGCTTAAAAACTGGTGTCATCAAGAGAATTTTGGTTTCCTAGACCATGGTCTGCATTACCTACATGAAGAGCTACTGGAAATGGATGGATTGAACCTCAGAAGAACTGGAAAGAAAATAATTTGGAAAATGACTGGCTCATCTTATTAGAAGGGCTTTAAACTAAAATTTAGGGGGGGGGCAATCTTCAAGACGTTTAGAACCTAATTCCAAGCAAAAACCACTAGATAACCAATCATATAAAGAGGTAGGAAGAAGGAGAAGAGGAGGAGGAGGAGGAGGAGGAGGAGAGTAATGAAAAGGATGGAAAACCCAAATACAAAGTAGGAGATATAAGAAACATAGCCAAGACCCATAAAGGATTCAAATGCCTGTAGACAAACACTCAAAGTTTAGGGCACAAAAAGGGTGAACCTGAAATACTAGTACATGAAGGTAAATATGATATAGTTGCCATTACTGAAACATGGTGGGATGAAACTCATGACTGGAATGTACTGATGGAAGGATACAAACTATTCAAAAGACCCAACAAAAGAGGAGGTAGAGTTGCATTATATATAAAAAGTTCACTACATCTCTACAAAAATCCACAAAACAAAGGATGAAAACCTAGAATCCATATGGGTCAATATAAAAGGAAAAAAGAATGACATTGCTATAGGCATATACTACAGACCACCCAAGCAAGCAGAAGAAATAAATGAACTTTTTGCTAAACAACTAACATGTATGTAGGAAATATACCACAGTAGTAATAGGAGACTTTAACTACCCTAATATCAACTGGGAGAGAAACACTGCAGTAAGTGGGAGATCAAACAGTTTCCTAACCAACCTAGTTGACAACTTTGTCATCCAAAACGTACAAGAGGGGACTAGAGGAAAAGCTATATAGACCTATTTCTTACTAATCGAGAAGAAGTGATAAAGGGAGTTAAAGTTGCCGGAACTTATTGGAATTCAATATAATGCAAACACAAGCAATAGAACATAATCCAGCCAGTGTCTTAAACTTTAAAAGAGCTGATTTTAACAAGATCAGAGCAAGTCTAAGAAAAATTCCATGGATGAAAATTCTAAAGGGGAAAACAACTCAAGCGTGCAAAACTGAAAAACATAACTAAGGCAGAGTATCAGCAGATAGCCTGACTCTGCAAAGATGAAGTCAGGAAAGCAAAGGTTCAGAATGAACAAAGATTTGCAACAAAAGTCAAAGATAATAAAAAAGTTTCAACATCTAAATAACAAGAAAAAAGTCAAGGAAACAGTAGGCCCACTTAAGAAAGAAGATGGCAAGAAAGTAACAGGCAACAGAGAGAAAGCAGAACTGCTTAACTTCTTCTTTGCATCAATCTTTACACAAAAAGAAACTATCGCCCAACCTACCAAAAACATAACTGTAAAAGACAGACTAGAAATAAAAATTACAATAAGTAAGAAAATGGTTAGAGAATACCTGTCTGATCTTGATAAATATAAATCACTGGAACCTGATGGATTACATCCCAGAGTTCTGAAGGAACTGGCAGATATTATCTCAGAACCAGCATGAAGCAGCATGAAGTTTCTTTGAGCTTGACACTTATATTGATAAATTGTTATTAAGCCTTATTTGGCACAGTGATTTTTATTGTATTGCTGATGTTTTCTTTGTATGGAAACCAACCGTTTGCCCTTTTCAATGGCTCCGACATGGATCTCTGCTCATTCATCGCCGAGAGGGTTCTCAAATCACCTTTTCAAGGCTTGCATAACACAAGAATAAGTCTATTATAAACTAAAATAGAGTGAAAAGGGAAAAATAAAGGTACAAAAAGAAAAACAGTAGCAGGAAAATAGAAAGAAAAAATATATAAAGAAATCTCCCAATCTTCATTTCAGCAATTATATCTACAGTTATAAATTGACCTCTCTAAAGATACATTGTGACTCTTCTTTGTATACAGATAGTCCTTGACCTATGTCCACAATTGAACCCAAAATTTCCATTGCTAAGCAAGACAGTTACTAAGTGATTTATGTTCCATTTTACTACCATTTTTGCCACTGTTGGTAAGCAAATCACTGCAGTTATTAAGTGAATCGTGATCGTTAAGCGAATCTGGTTTTCCCCACTGACTTTGCTTGTTAGAAGCTAGCTGGGAAGGTTACAAATGGTGATCATATCACCCTGGTGGGATAGTGTAACATTCAAAAATACGTGCCCAAATTTTGATCAGGTGATCATGGGGATGCTGCAATGGTTTTAAGTATGAAAAATGGTCATAAGTCACCTTTTTCAGTGCTGTTTTAACTGAATAATAATTGAGTAGTTGTAAGTTAAGGAGTACCAGTACTTCACCCTATCTAATCATCAAAAACATAAATCATATTCATTTTTTTCTTTTCTATTAAGACATCCATAAGATTTTCTACTCACCAATAAACATACTGGGTTTTTTTCCTAATCAAACAACTCAGTTTGGCCCTTTCTGTGAGTTCTCATCAACTATTCCTCTATCATATATATTACCAAATCTTTCCATCTTTGAGTGTACAATAATCTTGTTGTAATTATGTAGTCATGTGAAAATAATATTCCGTGATTTTTTAAAAAATATTTATCCATCAGTCCCAAGAGGAAAGGTTCTGGTTTCACTTTTCCAATCCAAGTATTTAAAATTCTCTATCGTTAAGATTTGTGAAAGCTGTAACTGGCTTTATCTTTATTCAGAATTCTTCATTAAAGTACTTGTTCATTACCAAGTTTTGACTTCTTGTAATATTCTTAGAACTGCAGTCCCACAATCACTTACATGAGAAAAAAAGGTGTATTTGAAAGCATGCATACTATTTCTAGAACACATGCATTTCCTTGATATATTTGGCAGTGAAGAGAATAAAGCAAGTTGTAAGGACCTGCCTCAACTAGGTCTCCCAAGAAAGCAGAACTCTTGAAACAGGCATTGTCTCAAAAGGAACTTTTATTGGTAGTTAGTGATAGCAAGGAAGCAAAGCAAGGTCTGAGAAAATAGCCCGCGGAAGCAATCTATTAAAAGCAGTGTTTGTTACTCCTCTCCCCAGGGTCACATTGTCTGTTTGAATCTCAGCCAATCCACAGGTGGTATATTATTTTGGTAACTGGCTCCTTTGGCGCCCTCTTCAAGGTCTCTCTTAGTTTCGTTTCCCTCCAGCTCCAAGCACAAACCATCTTCCAGATAAGAGTGATGGTATCTGAGCACATTCCTTCCCCTGGGGGAAGGGCAGTGTGGCATAGGTAGATCAAAGCATATTGTATATTCCCACATCGGAATCCCCCCTCCCAACAAAATGGCAGGCCCCAAAAAATGGTTATAAAAGCAAGTAGAGGTTAGCAGAAATAGCAATACATTTTTGGGGGGATCTGACACAAGTAATATGGCAGTTAAAATGTCTCCAAGATAATCTTTTTGTCAAGGTTCTGATTGATGATCCCAACAAAGTAAGCACAGCTGAGACATTCCAATCTCTAATGCAAAACTTTATTGAGCACACCATATCAGCACTGATGAATAGAAAACCAGCTCTGGCTAAATTGGTGCCAAATCAGTATATTAAAAGTATAGAAACTTTCTTTCCCCCTGACAGTGCAGGTCACATTACCCAATTAAGCTTCAGACAATTATTATGAGAAAGAATCTTCAGTTCTCAGAAAACAAAATCTTGAATGATCTTGGTTCTCAGGCTCAGCAGCTCCGCACCTACAATACACATTCCATTCTTCCTCGCTCCCTCCTGGTTTTTTTTTTTTTATCCAAACAATTTTTATTAGTTTTCCATTTTACACCAACACAGCTTGAGAACCCGCGTGGAAACGTGGTGATCAAATTTAAAAAAAAACAATAACATGATAAGTATATACACAATATTTCTTAAAAATTTCCCTCTCTATATAGGATATTATAATCAAATTAATACATTTTCAAATAAATTCATTCATTACTCTGTCTAACCATCAACTCCATTAATCAGTAAAAAAATTTCAATCTATAGACCTATACTTTTTCTCATATTTAGACTTAAACTTAAAAAACTCCATTTATTTAAAATATAATCAAATTAATATATTTCTAAAACCAATTAATTCACTAATATATCGCTACTTCCAGGTTGAATAATTAAAAATAGACTAACATTATCTATCTATTTATATTGTTATAGGCTCATTAAAACATTTCTAAAACAAATTTTCATTGAATATATCATTCTATATAAATTTCATTAATTAATAAAAAATTATGAAAACTCATTGTCTATCCCAAAGATCCTGTTTTATGCTTTCTTAATTTTACAAATATTTAATCTTAGGCTAACATATTCATTTACTATTCCGGTGCCCCAAGTATTTTCTTATATAAACATTATTAACTCCAAAACTAAATTCTTCTCTTTCTCACCAATATTCTATTCTTTTTCAATACTTCTCCAAATCTCCAATGATTAATTCCATCTATTCCCATATTTCAATCCTTTTCTCATTGTATCATCTCTAATATTAAAAACATATAAAGCCCTTTTAACAAATTCCAAATCCAAATCAATCCGGATCGCTATGAAACCTTTACCACATTACTATAATCAAATTTAATATATCTTATTCTGGGTTTCTTTCTATTCCAGATAGGTTTCCATAATCGGGCCTCCGCCTGCCACTCTATGCACACCAAAAAAGAAGCTCCCATTGTACATTTTGTTAAGTTAGTATAAAAGTTATAGCTAATCTGAATAACTCCGTGGCAGAACATCATTTCCCCTTTCTTTTAACATTACATAAATTTCAATTAAAATCCTTTCTTTTATATCGTCCTCTTTGATCAAACCTTGCTCCTTTTCCCATGATTTTTTCTCTATCACAAAGTCAAATGGCATCTGCAAGCCAGCTTGTTCTTCTGAAGTAAAATCCTCCATTTCCTTATCGTAAGTTATTTGTCCATTGGTATCAAGTCTTTTCTCCAATATCGATTGATGATCCAACTGTGAGTCTACTTCTTCCAACTCAGTAAGTGGAGAACAAGTCTCTTGAACATAAGCTGGTGTTTCACTTAGTCCTTGTGTTTTGCTTTGTTGATACAAAGAGATCTCCTTTGAGCAAGCAATTATCTTCTCCGTATTTTCCAAAATTTTGTCCAAAATATACTTATAAGTAAGATCTAAACCGGTTTCCTCCATTTTTATCATATTTAAAATCCTTATCCTTTTAAGGGAGACTATATTTGAAAAACGATCAATCAATATCCATCTCCTCCAGCTTCTTCGTCTTTTTCCTTTATACAAAATGAAAGCCATCACAGCAAAAAACCATGGCAAATATAATGAATAGTTTTGTCAGCCAATGTCCCCCGGAAAATAATCAAGATTAGTCAGATATTCAATCCTTCCGGAGACCATAAAGGTAAAAGAAAACAATATTCTCCAAATATTATAAAAAACTTTCTTGTGGCTCCCAATATCCAAAAATAAAATCAACCATTAAAGTGAAAATAGATTTAATCCTTTGAGCTTCTCTTTTAATACGCCGCTTCACCAGAAAAGGGAGTAGTTCCAAGAAAAAAAAACAACTTTTCACAGGCATAAAGAAAATAGAGGTAAAAGAAAAATCTCACCAAGTCTTCCATGGTGGGTCTATTTGCTTAGCTGATCTTGTGGCTTGTGGTTGGCGCAGCTAAATGATCGGCCATTTTACTGGCCGATCTTTACCCTGTCGGCCCAAAGGAAATACTCGGTGCACAGAGGACGCTGCCGCTCCTCTGCAACTATCCGAGAAGCCTCCTCAATGGTAGTCGCTCCTCCAGAGTGACTTTTCAACCCTCTTGGGTCTACCGACAAGGGAAACTCGGTCGGTAAAGGGACGACTCCCTTCGCTCGACCACACCGCCACGAACCGGAACCGAAAGCCGCTCCCTCCTGGGTTTGTAGGCAAGCCAAGAAACAGAAATAGCTGAAGTATCATGAAGTTTCTTTGAGCTTGACACTTATGTTGATAATTGTTATTAAGCGTTATTTGGCACAGTGATTTTTATTGTATTGCTAATGCTTTCTTTGTATGGAAAGCAATGAATAATACCTTTGAGAAACTTTTCATATCATTTTGAAGCACATTTCTGGGATCAATTGCCATAAAATGGCTGTTGACTCAGTCAATAGTTTTACCTATTTTTTGAGAAATAGCTTTGAACATGCTTTGAACATAATGTAATTTTTATTTGCCCTGAAGGTTTGTTGTTGAATTGTGTGAACCCATTCAAGTAAAACAGCTGGATATTGCTAATCATGAATTATTCTCATCCACTCCCAAGGATTTTCTGGTGTCTATCAGTGACAGGTATGTCTCATGATCAAAATATAATTGTAGAATTTATTGTCACAAAGTTTAGTGAAACTGAAAGTCAGTTTTTGTAATTTCATAATTTTTACTATGTTCATGATTTTAGCAGACAAATCTAGCATGCTTATTTAAAATTTAATATTCAGGCAAATGTTTTTTTAATAAATTCTCATTTACAGTTCTTTGCAGGAAAAAAATGAACGCTTAACTTTACAAGTACATAAGGCTTCAACTAGTGTGTATTGTGGTTACACTGACTGCTTTTTTAGAATAATAAATTAAGCTAACAGGCTTCCTTTAGTGCTTTCCATTTTAATTTCATATAATTATATCAGATGTGGCCTGCCTTCAAGACAAAGAAAAATGCCGATACAAAATACTAACAGGTGACTTTAATGCAACAATAGGAAGAACAATACCTGGAGAAAAAGTGACTGGTCCATATGGAAATGGTGAACGAGATAATAGAGGCGACAGACTAGTAGATTTTGCTGAAGGACAGGAACTTTATATTATGAACTCATTTTACAGGAAAAAACTAGCAGTAAATGGACATGGAAAAAGCAAAATTGACTACTTCATGTCAAGTGATAAAACCATATTCTGCAATTGTACTGTCATCAATCGTTTTAACTTTGGAAGTGATCATTAGAATGGTACAAGCTAAAGCGGAAAAAAACTATCAAAAAGAGCATGTGAAAATGATAAATATGTCACAAAAAAACAAAAATAGTTTGTTAGAGAACAGCAATTTTGAGATTAATCTATCAAATTCCTTTCCTCTATTGCAAGATTGGGAAGAGAGGAACATTATGGACCAGAATGAACAAATAGTCAAAAACACCTTTGAATCTGCTACATCTATAGCAGAAGTCCCCAACCTTTCCAAATTGGCGGCCCGGAGGGAAAGGGAGGAGCAGGGAAATGTGTGCATGTGTGTGCATGCGCAAATGGGCGTGCACACTACTATGATGCTAGCACCCATGTGCATGCGCAAGTGGGCCATGCGTACCTGCAGCGGCACCAGTGCCTGTTCTTTGTGAGTGCTTTGTGCCTGTGCTTTGTGAGTGTACAAACATGCCGCTAGCACCCACGCACGTGCACAAATGTGCCGCTAGCACCCACACGTATGTGCAAATGGGGCCACTAGTGCTTTCATGGTGGATCTAGCACGAGTGGGGGGCTGCACACGTGCACACACACTCGCCAGCCATTCCGCGTCCCGTGGCCAACAGGCACGGCCTGGTACCGGGCCACGGACCACAGGTTGGAGACCCCTGATCTATAGCACCACCAGAAAAAACACTTTGTACAGTCAAAAATCTCTGGTGAAACTATTGATTTAATGAAAAAATGATGGACAATGAAAAATACTGGAAGTTTCATTAATAAACTAGAATATGTTGAACTTTGCAAGACCATAAGAAAATGTATCCAAGAAGAAACATCAGTTTAATGTGAAGCTTGGGAAAAAGGCAATTGAAGAAAACAAAGGGATTAATAGAGCAAAATGCAAACTTATAAATAAAAAAAAGAAGGTTTTTACATTAAAACGTGAAGATGGCTCTGTGTGTAGAACAATCCAGGAATGTTAGAAATAATTGGAAACTTCTATTAAAGAGTTATACAAAGATCAGGAGCACTCAAAAGTAACAACACCCATGAAAAAAGAAATGCCAGATATCCTAGTGGAGGAAATATAATCCGTGGTGGCGCAGTGGTTGGAATGCAGTACTGCAGGCTACTTCTGCTGACTGCTGACTGCTGACTACCAGCAGTTTGGCAGTTCAATTCTCACTCTTGACTCAGCCTTCCATCCTTCCAAGATTGATAAAATGAGGACTCAGACTGTTGGAGGCAATATGCTTACTAAACTGCTTAGAAAGGGCTGGAAAGCACTGTGAAGTGGTATGTAAGTCTAAGTGCTATTGCTATCAAGTGCCACAAAATCAATGAAAAATGGCAAAGCTTCAGGAAATGACTGCATTACGGTTGAAATGCTGAAAGCTGGCGGTCACAGTTTACACAAGATACTAACAAAGCTATACTTGAGATGCCTTAGGGAAGAAAAAATACCCGATGCATGGAAAAATGCTGAAGTGATTCTTATACACAAGAAAGGGGCCCAAGATGATTTAAAGAACTATCACACAATAAGCCTTCTTGCAGTAATCTATAAGGTTTTCACCAAGATAATAGCTAAAAGAATATCGAGAACATTAAATAATGCACAGCCAAAGGAGCAGGCAGGATTCAGAAGTGGCCACATCCAGGTTGTTCAGCAACTCATTGAAAGGCACAACAAGTACACTATGCTTCTGTGCATGGTTTTCATTGACTACAAAAAGGCATTTGACTCAGTATTCCAGCAAGCAATAACTCAAGCAAGCATTACTCAACTAAGTCATAGACACTGCTTATATAAACTTACTACATTCATATATGAAAAAACAATAGTGACAATTTGCCTTAATGATCTTAAAGTGGAAATCAACACCGAACGAGATGTATGACAAGGCGATACAATATCACCTATCTTTTTCTTAGTCTGCCTTGAAGAAGTATTTTGCAAACTAGACTTGGCAAAAGATGGAATAAAAATCAGTGGCGCCAATTTAAATCACTTAAGATTTGCAGATGATGCTGTTCTCTTCTCACAAGACCCAGAAGAGCTACAAGGACACATACAAAAGCTGCACAAAGCAGGAGAAACATTTAGCTTAAAAATAAACCTGAAAAAGAGCCAGGTTATATTTAATAAATTCACCAAATATTTTTTTTTATATCTGGAGAAGAACTGGACATAATAGCCCACTACATATACTTTGGCCAACGGATCTCAATGGAAGGTGATACAATAAAGGAAATTGAACGATGTGTTAAATGTGGTTGGCAGGCATTCAGCAAGCTAAGCATTATTTTTAAGAACAACCTCCCCCTATGCCTGAAGAGAAAAGTTTTTGACCAGTGTGTGCTACCTGCTCTATGCTGATGGAATATGGACACTAACCTCACAATTGATACAAAAGCTACAAGTGGTACAAAAACCCATGGAAAGATACATGCCCATCATTACAAGATAAAATAGAAAGACCTGCATATGAATTAGAGAACAAACAAAAATATATCATCAAGAGAGTAAAATAATTGAAATGGAAATGGGCTGGTCCCATAGCAAGAAGAACTGATGGCAGGTGGACCAAGGCAGTCATAGAATGGATCCCACTTGATAAAAAGCATCCACGAAAGAGACCTAAAATAAGGTGGATCTACAACATCAGCAAGCATTTCAGTCCCAATTGGCAAAAAAAAAAAAAGCTCAGGACCGTATTGGTTGGAAACATGTGGAAGAGGCCTTAATCTTGCAGCGGATAGACAATGGCTAAAATGATGATGATGATATCAGCTATAAAGTAGAAAGCATTGTATAATTTATTTTAAGAAGTATCTTATTTGCTATTTAATCAGAAAATCATTGTGCTTTCTGATTCTTTATGCATTGTTCTCCTAGGTATCCAACAAATAAGTGGGTCAAGCTAGGTACTTTTCATGCCAGAGATGAAAGAAATGTCCAGAGTTTTCCTCTGGATGAACAAATGTATGCCAAATATGTAAAGGTAATTTATTTTTGGTGATTGCAACTTACTAAAATAGACAAAGAGGAATTATATTATTAGGAGCGCATAACTACAAAGTTGTGTATGGCACTATATGTTGACCTGCTGTTACTCATGTGGGTAACAAATACATGCATGTATTTAAACAAAATTTCACTTGTCAGAAGAAGACAGATGAAGTAAACTCTAGAAGGGACCATTTGGATCAGGGGTGTCAGACTCGCAACGTCACGTGATGTGTCGCGACGTATCACGACTTTTTCTCCATTGCCGGCAATGAGGTGGGCGCGGTTTTGGCATGATGCATCCGGCCTGCAGACCGGCAGTTTGACACCCCTGATTTAGATCATCATATAAACCTTCCACAAGAAACTTGTTTATAGTATGTTTATAGTATTATATATATGTAGGTCTTTAGTTATTCGGATTTTCTCCCGCGTAGAATTAGAAGTGTCTTGGCGACGTTTCGACGAAGTCACATTCGTCATCTTCAGGCTGGTGTCTTCAGCTTCGTGCTTCTGGCAGTAGTGTGTGTGATCGCAGCTGTTTCTTCCTTTTAACTGCCAGTGGGGTTTGAGCTGATTGGGTGGGAGCTTGGCTGTGTTCTGATTGGGTGGAGGTGTGTTCTGATTGGTTAAGGAGCTTGACTGTGCTCTGATTGGATGGGGGGTTGGCTGTGCTCTGATTGGATGGGGAAGTGTTCTATTTGGGTGGGGGCTTTGTTGTGCTCAGGTTAGTTTGAGTTGCAGGGGGATTTGAGGTGGTGAGCTTCGTTGCTGTTGTTTGGCTTCGTGTTCGTGGTCGTGCCACATCTTTATGGTGGGTGTCAGTTTGCTTCATGTATGGATTGGAGGGGTTTAAAGTGGCTAATGATGCAGCTGTGGACTGGCTTCTAGTTTGTGGTCGTGCCTCATCATCTGTGTGGGTTTGGGTTTGCTTTTTTTTTTTTAATTTTTTTTAAATTTTTATTATTTAAACCAACAAAACAAAACAAAACATAACACACATATATACACAGTATATATTTTAACAGCAATTTCGTAATAGTAATCTTCTATTATTTACATTTCCCCCCTTATTCTTCTTTAGAGTATTTGTCCTTGTTGCCCCATTATTTCCTATTTGCATTTTTCTTCCTTCATACATTATTATACACACATTTTCCACTTTTAACCTTTCCACATTTATTCTCTTATTTCTACTCTCCAGCCAGTCATACCACTTGTTCCATATTAAATAGTATTCTGTGTCTTCCTTTTCTTTTATCTCTTTTGTTAATTTGTCCATCTCAGCACAGTCCAGGATTTTCTTTATCACT
>NW_015387177.1:132764-137839 GCF_001527695.2 Protobothrops mucrosquamatus
CATAAAATTATTTTCGTTGCTACTTCATAACTGTAATTTTGCTACTGTTATGAATAGTAATGTAAATATCTGATATGCAGGGTGTATTTTCATTGTTACGAATTGAACATAATTAAAGCATAGTGATTAATCACAAAAATAATATAGCAATGCTCGCTGGAGAAGCTTACTCTTCCTTGCTCAAAAATGTTGGGAGGGAAGGGGAAGGAAGGAAGGAAGGAAGGAAGGAAGGAAGGAAGGAAGGAAGGAAGGAAGGAAGGAAGGAAGGAAGGAAGATTGAAGGGGAAAGAAAGGAGATGGAGAAGGAAGGAGATTGAAGGGGAAGGAAGGAAGGAGAAAGATTGAAGTGGAAAGGATGGAGATGGAAGGAAGGAAGGAGAGATTGAAGGGGAAGGGATGGAGATGGAGAAGGAGATGGAAGGAAGGAAGATTGAAGGGGAAAGGAAGGAAGGAAGATTGAAGGGAAAAGAAAGGAGATGGAGAAGGAAGGAGATTGAAGCGGAAGGAAGGAAGGAAGGAAGGAGAGATTGAAGGGGAAGGGTTGGAGATGGAGATGGAAGGAAGGAAGGAAGATTGAAGGGGAAATGAAGGAGATGGAGAAGGAAGGAGATTGAGGGGGAAAGGAAGGAAGGAAGATTGAAGGGGAAAGGAAGGAGATAGAGAAGGAAGGAGATTGAGGGGGAAAGGAAGGAAGGAAGCAAGGAGAGATTGAAGGGGAAGGGGAGGAGATGGATGGATGGAAGGAAGGAAGGAAGGATTGATCTTTGGAGAGTCATGTTTTTCCAGATGGTGATAAACTGCAACTCCCAGCATTCCCCACTCTTCCACAGTGCTTTTTAGGACTGCTGGGGATGGTAGTCCAGTAAGGTCTGGAGACACACAGATGCCCTCTGACGGCGAGGGCGGAGGGCCGGGCGGCGTGGGGGAGGCTCCGGCGCCGCAGCTCAGCTCAGCCAGCAGCAGCAGCAGCAGCACGTTGCCCGAGCAGGGCGGGAAGAGAGGGGGTGGTGGTGGCAAGTCATGAAAGCAGCGTCCACACATTCATGGTGCAAACGCCTTGGATGGTTTGGCTCCCCCACCTCTTTATTTATTGATCTGCCACAAGCTCGTGCAAACAAGCCCTGAGGAGTTCTGAACGAGCGGTCGTTTAAAAAAAAAAAGCTTTCAGCAACGAGGCAGAAAGGGGAACTCGCTCACAGCTCTTTTTTTTCCCTTTCTCGGCGACTGGGAAGGCAGCAGCCAGAGACGCCGCTGCACAAAGGGAGGTGGAGAGAGGGGCGAGGGGGAAAACCTCACTCAACTTTCGTCCTTATCAGACCCGGTTAAACCACATGTGTAAAGGAATAAAATAGAATACCCGTATTTTCCGGCGTATAAGACGACTGGGCGTATAAGACGACCCCTGACTTTTGAGAAGATTTTCAGGGTTTAGAAAGTCGTCTTATACGCTGGAAAATACGGTATATTTGAATGCTAAATGTATACTGCATGTGCTGTGTGAACTTATGTATGCATGCAGAGTGACACTGATTATTGGCCCTTTTTAGTCAATATTCAAAATACAGGGCTAAGACTTGGTCATGCTTATTGATGATGATAAGGGAGATCTGAATGGTGGGGGAGAGTTGGATCTTCCTGGTTCAATTGGTCTATTGGCAGTGTTCAGTGCCATATCTATAGTCTGATCCTGGACAGATCTGTGTGGGGAAAATGGGTTAAGACTCAGTCCTGGCACAGTAGAATGACTGTTCTTCCAGAAGCCATCTGGAGGAATGGCTGGAATACCATCTTTGACTGATTGGTGGTCTACCCATTACAGAGCAGGTGTACAGTCTGGAGGATTGTCTTGGAGCCATGTCATCTGTGATAGTAGGTGGAATGAAAGGAGAGTCTTTGGGTAGTTGTGGAACAGAAGGCTTTATTGATTGTCACTCATTCCCTGTTATCTCTTACTAAATTACTTACAAAGTTCATTATCTGGTGGCTAGATTCTTACAAAGCTCATTACATGGGATTGCCATTGAAAAACATTAGGAAACTAATTTGGTCCAAAATGAAGTAGTCCACCAACAGTTTCTATCTGTTTTATCATTTGCCATATATATTGTGGGAGCTTCATGGATTTTATTTGGCTTCTGGATGCAATCCACGTTGTTGGTTATTACTTTATGGTTAAATGTTTGTATCTGCAAGACTGTTAAATCAAAGAGAATTCTGCCAGTCAATAAGAAAATCAAATAGAGGGCATTTACAGATACTTCCACCTAGTGAATGTCAGCAATGTGGGACCCAGAAATAAAACACCTTAATGGTGGCAGCTGTTCTACTGGGTAACAGCTTATCCCTCCCAAAAAAGATGGCCTTATCCCATTTGGTAGGTTAGAAAATGGTTAAAACTCACACTTCTGTAAATCTTCTGAAAACACAATTAGTGTGTTGCTAAGGTGAATGAAGATGCCAGTGCTTGATTTATATTTGTTGTTTAATCTTGATTTTAAAAATACTGGCAACCTCATAAAAGGAAGCCCATTTATTTGACTCATTAGTTGCATGGATTCTATTGATATCTAGAATATTAGGCTAGAAATTTCAATACTGCTATTACTGGTGGCTTCTTTCATTCCATTCCCTTGACATCTGCTGTTAGAAAGGGAAGATCAAGTTCTTGACACTTTTATTCACTATCACAACAGTTAATTCTGATTAGAGAGGGAGGCTATCCTAATGGTGATGACTTCCTAATGATCTTTGGCATCGGCAGTTTTTTCTTTCTTCCTTTCTCTTAAGAGAAGCAAAAACCGCTCCAGCCATTGATGGACCCAGTGGGGTTCCAGAGAGAGCTTGAGGATTTCTGTAAGGATCTCGTAGCTTGTTAAAATGGGCAGATGACTTTGACTTTGGACCATATAACTCAGACATGTCAAACACAAGGCCTGCGGGCCAGATGCAGCCCATGATTGGCCGATATTTGGCCCTTGGGATGCCCTGGAGACAGCAAGGGACTGGCCCCCGCTGCCCCGCCCAGCCCGGTGGCCCCGAAGGTGCACGCACAGGAGGCGATGTGTGCGTTGGGGCCAAAGGAGTTGAGCAGCAGGGGCTGTGTAGCCCACTGTGAATACTGGGCCAGCCCTCCAGCACCAGCACTGTGGCGGCACCAGCAGCATGCGGAGTTGGGGAACATGATGCGGACAGACGGACATGCCTATTCCATCCCATCTCTTTTTGGTTGGAGAACAGGTCACCACTGGTCATCTCCTCAGCCCCCTCATGGGTCTTGCTCTTGGCCTGTGGGTGGAGTGCATTCCCCTCGTGCACCTCAATACTCGCCGCGGCTGCCAGCCTTTCATGCAGGTCCATCAGGCTGCCGCCCAGAGCTACAGGCCCGCCCAGCACAAAGGCGAAGCAGTTGACTAGGAAGCCTCGAGTAGAGGTGGTAGAGCACACCCAGGACCAGCAGGCAAAAGGCCATCCCGAGTGGGGAAAGCCGGATCCCCATCGGCGCCATGGCATGCAATCATGGTTGGGACTGGGTGGCCATGGCGCCGATGGGGATGTGGCTTTCCCTGCTCAGAGTGGTCTTTTGCTTGCTGGGCGTGCTCTACCACCTTTTCTCGAGTTCTTAGCCGGCCACTTCGCCTCCTTTGTGCTGGACAGGCCTGCCATTCTGAGTGGCGGCAGCAGCCTAATGGACCTGCATGAGCTGCTGGCGGCAGCAGCCCGAGGTGGGGCCAAAGTGTGTCGGGTGCGTAAATGGAACAGGCTTCATGCGTGGACCAAGGGCAAGATCTGCCTCACCTTGCCTTGCCCCGTGGCAACAGCACCCCCACCCTGCCTCACCTCACCAGACAGGACGAACCTCCTGCCCACTGCCTCACCCACCAAAGACCCCCTGGTTCTCCCCCAACCCTGCCCGGCCCCCACAGGTGTCCCCCCATGAGCAATGTCAAGGTGGCCATGCCCACCTTGCCCACGCCCACCCAGTGAGCTGTGACCATCATAGCCACTCCCATCCGGTAGGCCATGCCCCCCTGAGGGCACCACAATGCTGATGCAGCCCTCAATGAAATTGAGTTTGACACCCCTGATATAACTCCTATACAGCCACTTTGTGTACCAAATCAGTGTGTGCCTTGGCTTACCAAGGAGTTCTGGAAAATGAAGCACGAGAAGAGAAGTCTGAAGCAGCATTGAAGGAAGAGCTGACATGAGTCTGATTGGACATGAATAAGAACCCATATTAGAGATTATCTTTTGATGATAAAGGCAACAAAATACATTATTTCTTCATCGTTATTACATCCACTGATACCCATTTAACAGCCTTGTTCAGGTTCACCTGGTTCCTGTTGGATAAGGAGAGCCCATTGGAACTTCTGCTGAGCCACTGTGAGGACTATTTTTTAAAAAATATAACTTTTACTTAGTTTACTTTACTTAGTAAAAACTAATACAATACAATAGAAAATAGAATGGAAAAAAGTGCAGAAAAAGGAGAAAGAAGAAAAAGAAAATAAATATATCAAGTGACTTCCAATCTTCATCACAACAAATACAAAGAAATTTAATAATTTATCATACCCTCCAAGGTTACCTCTTCCTCCCATATTCCATTCCTTATTTATGAGCAAATCCATAACATATCAGCTTTTCAATCCTGGTGTCAGTAAAAAGTCCCTAAATGGTTACCAGAATGTTGCAAAAATGTTTTATTTTAACCATGATCAACCAACTTTATATTCCTTCCTTTTACTTTTAAGAGTATTAATCTTTTTTTTTTTTTCAATATAAAATTTTTATTATTTTCATCATAAAAAAAAACATCACAAATATTACACAATACTATATGAAAACCCACCCCCCACCCCCCCGGACTTCACAAACCTAGTCCCAGGATAATATTCAAATATAAGTAAGCAAATATTAATATCTCTAACTCCACAAAGTATATTATTCTACATGAGTAGGTAAAATATAAAAGAACAAATTTACTAAAAACCTAAATTATATTCCACCACTCTATGCTTCTTTTAAATATAAACAATCCATCTTCTCCATATTAATAAAAATTATTCATT
>NW_015387177.1:139204-160160 GCF_001527695.2 Protobothrops mucrosquamatus
AGTTCTCACCTACATCGTCCACAAGGGACGACTCGGGAACTCAACTCCTACCTCGGGCAGCTCACCTATCCCCCTAAGCCCAGGGGAAAGGTATCAAGCCGTTTGACAGCTGATGCAGGCTGTCAAAACGGCTTTTACGCGAAAACAGGCGGGAGCAGCAAACAGCTGCGTCCAGCGAAGTCGCCTGCCACCGGAAGTCCATGAAGAGTATTAATCTTTAATTCAATCAAATATTGTCATAGGATTTGATTTCAATTCTTCTCAACACTCAGATTTGTCCAAGGCTTTAGCAAGCCTCTTTGTAAATGCAAGAAAACATTTACCAGCTCATTCTCTTGGTTGGTCATTTGTATTTTCCTTTTAATTTTTTAAAACAGTCATTTTATTTTGCATATCCAGGTGTCCTTTTCCAAATTATTCTCTTAGCCTGGCACTTCCACATTCTATAGTTTTTTTATCTTGTGAAATAAAATTTGTTCCAGATCTGTCATTCCTTCATTAACATTTTTTAGATGTACTATGAACCCATAGAAGCAGACCTGATTTTTGATTGTGTTGATATTGTAGTTGCTAACTTCTGGTTTCATTCTTCAGAAATCTCCTGTTCTATGTTGAATGTAAAAACATTTTGTCATTTTATAAGTCACAGCATTAATTGACATGAGGTGCATATTTTTTGCCTTAGAATCTTTCATCCTTCTAGTATCCAGTTTGTAAAATCATACAGTGAGGAAAAAAATTATTTGATCCCCTGCTGATTTTGTGCGTTTGCTCACTGACAAAGAAATGGTCAATCTATAATTGTAATGGTATGTTTATTTTAATACTGAGAGACAAAATAACAAAAAAAGCCAGAAAAACGCATTTCAAAAAAGTTATAAATTGATTTGCATTTTAATGAATGAAATAATGGTTAGCAGAGACGAATAAACAAAAAGTTACTTTGTAGTGAATAGAGGAAGTGAAAGTAGTGAAAAACCCCTGCATATCCCCCCTCCCCCTTGGGAGTATGGCAGGACACAGGAAAGGGTAAGAATTGGTTTTAGATCAGAGGAGATAGATAGAAAGGAAATATAACTGGATCCTGACAGATGGTGTGGATAGTGTTCATAGGTCATAGGCAGCATTCCTCCTTCTCCAAACACTGCAAGTTGAGATAATGCCAAAGAGCTCAATTTTGGTCTCATCTGACCAAACTGATTCAGTTCTCATCTGATTCAGTTCTCCTCTGAATCATTCAGATGTTCATTGGCAAACTTCAGGCGGGTCTGTACATCTACTTTCTTGAGCGGGGGGACCTTGCGGGCGCTGCAGGATTTCAGTCCTTCCCGGCGTAGTGTGTTACCAATTGTTTTTTTGGTGACTATGGTCCCAGCTGCCTTGAGATCATTGACAAGATCCTCCTGTGTAGTTCTGAGCTGATTCCTCACCATTCTTATGATCATTGAAACTCCACGAGGGGAGATCTTGCATGGAGCCCTAGACCAAGGGAGATTGACACTTATTTTTTGTTTCTTCTATTTGTGAATAATCGCACCAACTGTTGTCACCTTCTCACAAACTGCTTGGCGATAGTCTTGTAGCTCATTCCAGCCTTGTGTAGGTCTACAATCTTGTCCCTGACATCCTTGGACAGCTCTTTGGTCTTGGCTATGGTGGAGAGTTTGGAATCTGATTGTTCTGTGGATAGGTGTCTTTTATACAGGTAACAATCTGAGATTAGGAGCACTCCCTTTAAGAGAGTGCTCCTAATCTCAGCTCGTTACCTGTATAAAAGACACCTGGGAGCCAGAAATCTTGCTGATTGATAGGGGATCAAATACTTATTTCACTCATTAAAATGCAAATCAATTTATAACTTTTTTGAAATGTGTTTTTTTGGATTTTGTTGTTATTCTGTCTCCCACTGTTAAAATAAACCTACCATTACAATTATAGACTTATCATTTCTCCAGTACAGGAGATGGAGAATCCACCAATGGGTTTTCTTTGTCTGCCTGCTCTTGAGACCAAGTAGCCAAACTTGACACGCCCCCTCTTGCCAGGAGATCCAGTCTTGGTCTCAGCTCTTGAAAGACGTTTCAGGTTTGGCTCTCAAGATAGCAGGTTAGAAAACTCCATTGGTGATTCTCTTTTATCCTCAAAATTTGCTCAGTCCTCCCTTACCCTCAATCCTATTTAGCATTTCCTCCAAATTCTCCTCCAAATTCTCCTTTATCATTTCTTTCCTTTATTTTACTGTTCAAGGAGTGGGAGGTGGGGGGGGGAGGTGAAAATCCTGCAGCTTTCCTTTCTGCCTTTCTCCCAGGCTCTGGGGGGAAAGATTACTGGGCAGAATTGCTCTGGGAAAGCACTTCTTCCCTATTTCTTTAGTCAGAAACTAAATTGGTGCTGCAGGCTTGGGAGTCCCTCCTTTGTTTTGAGGCCTCCGGATCAGTTTCGGCGGCCGCCATTTTGAAGGCCGGAAAGGCCGACAAAATTGATTTTTTTTCCTCCTTGCTGTTCCGAGGCCGATTGTTGCCCCAAATTCCAGCGTAGCGCTTCGCGCCGCCTGGAAACCTGATCCAGGGGCTGCTAACTTTCTTCCGAAGCCTACGGTGGTTTTAAGCAGAGGGAAGGCCTCGACCACCATTTTGTAGCAGGAGCATTTCTATCTACCTTTTGCAATCGTTTGGGGCCTTCTCCTGAGTTTGCTAGAACCCAAGTGCCTTGAGAGCAAAAGGCTCTCAGCCTACACGGCCTGTCGGATTCCCAGCCTCTCTCACTACTTACCGCGGCCAACATCTTAAACATTGCGCTGTAAATTAAGTAGGTCAATCTCAAACATATATATTACCTCACAA
Organism: Protobothrops mucrosquamatus; assembly: GCF_001527695.2. Classification (NCBI taxonomy): domain Eukaryota; kingdom Metazoa; phylum Chordata; class Lepidosauria; order Squamata; family Viperidae; genus Protobothrops; species Protobothrops mucrosquamatus. Next base: position 142,048 of record NW_015387177.1, read on the forward strand.
GTTCACAGCCGCCATTTTGAATTTGTTTTCCTACCAGGCCTTGCCTCAATTTTCCTGTATCCCTCATTGGGAAAATTTGGCCTTTTTGTTTTCTGGTGCATATTGCCTGGCCACCTAAGACCTCCGGGCGGAGCCCAGAGAGTGGTTCCTAACGTGCCTTCGGCACCTAACTCAAGGGCCGTGACCATAGCCCAGAGAGAAATATATTTTTTTGGTCGGGTGGTCAGGGGAAAAGTCTTGTTGCTTGTTCCAATCCCGCTCCCGCCAGCTACGTGCCTGCCAGAGCGTCACCTCAGCTATCTGAGACTGCTCCACTGGGATGGAGGGCTCATCGTTGCCTCAATCCACTCCATCCTCCAGTTACGGCTGCCATAAATCCTCTGAACAGGAGGCGGCAGGCAAGTCCAAGTCCAAAACTAAGCACACGCTCAAGAAGCCTTCCAAGCTGGCAGAGAAGCAAGTTAGCCGTAGGCACCAGGCTCTGGAGAAGGAGTTCTCCAGGGCACAGAGGCAGGCCGGGCTAGATACGATGCAATTGGAGGCCCCGGAACCTGATCTTCCATTAGGTCCCTCAACCTCAACTCAAGGTGTCTGGTCCATTCCAGGGACACCGGTCAACATGGGTTCACCTCCCACAATTACTCATCACGCTACGATGGCTCAGGGTACAGTCCCAGAAGCCACGTTTACTCCTACAGCAGCAGGACTCAGGGGTCCGGACTTGGGAGATATTTTCTCCGACGGACGCCTGGAGGCTTTACTAACAAAGGTAGTAGATAGAGCTTTAGCCCAGCGTTCCATGCAGTATCCTGATCAATGGGCTTCCACCTCTGCTATGCCTCCTTCTGAGGCTCCTACAGAATTCCCCATGCTCCAGGAGTCCATGTCTCCTGCGCATTCTTCTATGAGCGGTTATTCTTCCCCTCGGGGTGAGGAGCAGCCGGATCTCATTCTGTCAGAGGAAGAGGACCTCCCTCCTGAGCCCTCCCCTTCGGGAGGCCTTTTCAATCCAGCCCTTTTTCTCTCAATCCTACGCAAGGCCACAGCAACAGCAAAAATAGGATCAGATCAATTCCCTCAACCTCAGGCCACATCGGATACTAGTCCTAATCCGATATTTTTCGAAACAGTGGCAACTGAACATCACATTCCGTGCCCCTCCATCTTCCTCAAGGGGATTAAGAAACCATGGGCATCCCCTTCCTCATTCCCTTCTGTAAGCGGGATTGACAAAAAGATCTTCAGCACCTCCTCTGATCTTAATGATGCGCTGGAGGTTCCCAAGTTAGACGAGGCATGGACCCCTCTGGTATCCCAGATGGCGGTCACTGGGGACTTAGCTCAGGTACTAAAAGCGGATGACAAAAAATGGGAACATACGTTTCGAAAAACCCATCAATCAGCAGCCTGGGCGATTAAAACGGCCAGCTGCGCATCCTTTTTTGTTAGAACCACCCTCCTTTGGTTGCGTCAGCTTCAGGCCAGGGTCCCTGCCGAGGATTTGCGTACCCACCAGGATCTCAGTAAAATGGTGGCGGCGACTGAGTATGCTGCGGATGCAACGCTTCAGTCTGCCGTCTTTGCATCTAGATCTATGGCCTCTAATATTACCGCCAGAAGGATGCTGTGGTTAAAGCATTGGCAGGCTGACACCAAACTTAAATGGAGTCTAGCAACTGCTCCTTATCTGGGCAGTAACTTGTTTGGAGAGTCCCTTGCCCCGTACCTTGTGGAGAACAAGGACAAGCGCAAGGTTATGGCTCATTTACACAAGAAGGCTGACAAGCGTCCCACTCCCTACTTTCGTAGACAGTGCTTTCGCCAGGCAGCAGGTGCAACAGCCGTTCACCCCCCTCAGACAGGAACGGCCGTACGACCGTCCTTACGACAGGTCAGGGTTCCGGCCCAGACAACAAGGACAAAATAAGCGGCCATTTCAAGGGGCGGGTCACCCATACAGAAAGTCCAAATGACTCCTGCACTACCCTTCCCATCGGGGGAAGGCTAGCCCACTTTTTCCACCAGTGGGAACTTTCCTCCACGGACAACTGGGTCCTACAAACCATCCAGTTCGGGCTGTCCCTGGAGTTCCTAGCCACACCCCCGGACCGATTCATCCGCTGTTCCGTTTCCAGGGACCTACAAAAACAAAGGCTTATGCAGGAGGCCATCCAACACCTTTTAGAAATTCAGGCGATAGAACCAGTACCACCAGAACACAGAGGCAGGGGGTTCTACTCCATCCTCTTTGTGGTTCCCAAGACCTCGGGGGTGGTGGTGGTGGAGAGCAATCCTAGACCTCAAGCATCTCAATCATTACATCACTTACAAAAAGTTCAAGATGCAATCTCTCCAGTCCATTCTGGGAGGAATCAGACAAGGGGATTTCCTAGCATCGATAGATCTCACGGAGGCTTACCTCCACATTCCCATTCATCCAGCTCACCGTCGATTCCTGAGGTTCTACTACAAGGGCAGACACTTTCAGTACAGGGCCCTCCCCTTCGGTCTTTCGTCTGCGCCCAGGGTATTTACAAAAATCCTAGCCGTGCTGGCCGCCCAGTTGAGGAAGGTTCCAATACGCGTCCAGTGTTATCTGGACGACATCCTGATTCAAGCGTCATCCTTCCAGGCAGCTCAAGCGGAGGTGAATCACACCATTCAGGTACTTCAACAACATGGCTTCTCAGTCAACTTCCAAAAAAGTCAGACAATTCCCTCGTCCAGACTCTTGCACCTGGGAGCCGTGATAGACACCTCCAACTACATGGTCTATCTCTCCCAGGAGCGAGTGGTCAGCATCAGGGAGCTAGCTTGCCGGGTGTACAGGGAACGTTCTGTCCAGTTGGTTCTACTCTCTCAGCTATTAGGAAAGATGGTCTCCTGCATAGCCATTGTTCCCTGGGCCAGACTTCACTTGCGGGACCTCCAATGGTTCCTGCTGCCATTCCAACGGGCAAATGCCAGTGCATCCAGCCGACAGGTCAGGGTCCCGGTTCAGGTTCGCAGGGCTCTTCGCTGGTGGTTCTCGCGGGCAGTGACCAAAGGGTCACCCTTCAAGGAACCGGACCGCATCACCATCACGACAGACGCCAGTCTGTTTGGATGGGCCCGTCTACAGTCTCAGTTTGCGCAGGGCCGTTGGTCCAGCGCAGACTTGAGACACAACATCAATTGGCTGGAGCTCAGGGCCATCCACCTGGCTCTACGCCAATTCAGACACACGATCAGGGGTCGCCACGTTCTGGTCCTCACAGACAACGTGGCGTCCAAAGCCCACGTCAACCGTCGGGGGCACCAGGTCCAGGTCTCTGATGTCCGAGGCACGGCTCCTGGGTTCCTGGGCAGAGTCCAATCTGGCCTCCATCAAGGCCGAACACATCTCGGGGGTCAACAACCAGCAAGCAGACTTCCTGAGTCGCGCTACGGTGGACCCATCAGAGTGGGGATTACATCCGGACCTGTTCTCCGAAATATCTCTCCGGTTCGGCTGACCGATCCTCGACCTGTTTGCGTCGTCGACCAACGCTCAACTCCCCAGGTACTATTCCCGCTATTTCCTTCCAGGGGCGGAGGGAAGGGACGCCTTGCGGACTCCATGGCCGCAAGGTCTGCTTTATGCCTTCCCTCCCCTACCCCTTATACCGGGGACCATCCGTAAGATACTTCAGGAACGGGTGGATGTGATCCTCGTGGCACCGTACTGGCCTCAGAGGCCGTGGTTTGCCAACTTGATGACTCTTTCCCGATTTCCTCCATGGAAGATTCCCCCTCATCGGGTGTCACTACATCAGGGGTCCCTTCAACATCCGGAACCCCAATGGTTACAACTAACCGTTTGGCGCTTGAGCGCTGCATAATGACCAAGAACTATTTTCCCCTCGTGCCATTTCCATGATTCAGGCTTCCCGCCGCCCAGCGACCAATCACATTTATAATTCTACCTGGAAGAATTTTTGCCATTGGTGTCGGAGGCGACAACTAATCATACACAAGCTAACCATCCCTCAAATCGTAGATTACCTTTTGGATGGCCTGGATAGAGGCCTCGCCCCTGCGACCATTCACAGACAGGTGGCTGCCTTGTCCACATTACTTACCTGTGCGGATTCAGTTCCTTTGGCTCACCATCCCAGAATTCGTGCCTTTATCAAAGGTGCGTGCAACACTAGGCCTCCCATGGTGCACAGGTATCCTTCTTGGGAATTACCTCGCATACTTCAGGCTCTAACTAGGCCACCCTTCGAGCCTATAATGACTGTTTCGTTAAGGAATCTATCTCTTAAGGTCGCGTTCTTAATACCTGTCACATCGGCCAGACGTATCTCTGAGCTCGCCGCCCTATCGGTCAGAAGTGACCTTTGCATTTTTCACAGTGATCGGCTGGTCCTTCGTCTGGACCCCACATTTGTGCCCAAGGTAAATTCGCTCTTCCACAGGGCTCAGGAAGTCATCCTACCTAATTTTTGCCCCAACCCTTCCCGTGACTTGGAGCGGCAGTGGCATACGCTGGACATCCGCAGAGCGTTGCGGCGCTACATCAAGCGTACAGAGCCCTTTCGCAGGTCCGAGGCCCTATTTGTTTCCTTCCGTCCGGCCTCTGGGACAGAAGGTTTCCTCTGGCACGATTGGCAGGTGGATCAGGGCCTGTATTGCGGAGGCGTACCAGTCCTCTTCCCTGCCGGCTCCAAGTCATCTCACTGCCCATTCCACTCGCAGCGCTGCGACTTCTGCGGCATGGGCCACTCAGGCGTCCATCAAGGAGGTTTGTAGGGCTGCGACCTGGTCTTCACCCTCCCCGTTTATAGGCCACTACAAAATTGATTGTTTTGCTTCAGCGGACGCCTCCTTTGGGCGGAGGGTCCTTCAGCAGGTGGTTCCCAGGGACACTATTCCGGCCTTATCTGTTTCCCACCCATCGGGACAGTGAGGCTTTGGTATGTCCCATTGGTGGATTCTCCATCTCCTGTACTGGAGAAGGGGCATTGTCTTACCTGAACGCCTTTTCTCAGTACGGAGATGGAGAATCCACACCCATCCCTTATAGTCAGATAGGCCACTGTAGGGGTTTGAGAGCCAACACCTCGTCCATCTTCAGTCACTTTCGCCCTCGTTAAGACTGGATCTCCTGGCAAGAGGGGGCGTGTCAAGTTTGGCTACTTGGTCTCAAGAGCAGGCAGACAAAGAAAACCCATTGGTGGATTCTCCATCTCCGTACTGAGAAAAGGCGTTCAGGTAAGACAACGCCCCTTCTTTATCAGTGGGCAAACATACAAAATCAGCAGGGGATCAAATATTTTTTTCCCCTCACTGTAAAAAAAACTGCAACTGTTTGCGAGTTCGGGGAGCCTGCCATTAATAGACTTCACTTTCCCTGGATCCATTTCTGCTCCTTTGCACAACACCCTATACCTCAAGTAAGATTTCGATTGCGCAATCTATAGGATGATGAGGGGGCAATGTGTCACATTCCTTCTCACTGAATACCTTGTTTATTATTATATTTTTACAGGTAGTCCTCGACTTACAGTCATTTGTTTAGTGACCGTTCAAAGTTACAACGGCATTGAAAAAAGTGACTTATGAATGGTTTTCACACAACCATTGCAGTATCCCCATGCTCACGTAATTAAACTTCGGGTGCTTGGCAACTGGCATGTATTTATGACAGTTGCACTGTCCCAGGGTCATGTGATCACCATTTGCAAACTTCCCAGCTGGCTTCTGACAAGCAAAATCAGTGGGGAAAGCCAGATTCGCTTAACAACCACATGATTCACTTAACAGTTGCAGTGATTCATTTAACAATTATGGCAAAAAGGTCATAAAATGGGACAAAACTCATTTAACAACTGTTTTGCTTAGCAATAGAAATTTTGGGCTCAGTTGTGGTCATAGGTAAAGGACTATCTGTATTAGTTTTAATGTTTACTTGTGAACAGCCCAGAGTCATTAGTAGTTGTGTGGTATATAAATTTAATAAAATAAATAACTGGTATTACTTCTACACTTATTCAAAAAAGCAAACAAAAAAAATAACATTAAGTAATCATATATACTTCATTAGCTTTATAATCCCATTTCTTCTATTTAAAAAAAATAGAAGTAATAAAGGGAGGGAGATGGGCAGTTAAATGAAATGAAAATAAATAAAACAGAACCCTTTTGTGGATTCTTTGTTTACATATTATCTGTGTAATCAGCAAAGTACAGTTGGTTATATCAAAATAAAAAATATTCATTATTGTACAACTTGAAAGCCTTGCATACTTCTGGACTATAATAGTGACATTTATTTCTGTTGTATTGGGGTTTTTTCCTCTAGCATTCATCTATAATTATGAAGCATGCCAGGTGTTTGGCTACATAACAAATAGCTGTGATAATTTGACTGCATGTTGTGACCTTTAGTGAGCATCTTATAATTTTCTGCAAAAGCATTGCAGTATATTGGGTTGGGGATGAGGGGAAGAAGAACAATTTACAACATTCACTGTTGTTAATTGCATAACAGCTAATTTATTGCCTGCAGCATGCATATATTTGACTGATTCTTCTTTTTCTTCTTTTATCTTACTTCAGATGTTCATCAAGTATATAAAGGTTAGCAATATCTTCATAATATTGAAAGTCTAAAGCATGAGTACACTTTCTGGCTTCGCACACTAATGCATGAAAAGAACAGAGCCTGCCAAGATTCCTTCTGTTAACTTTATGTGAAGTTTTATTTTATCTTTACTTTATACAAGAACTATTAATTCATTTTTCACTTTTCAGTTATTAAATACTTTTTATTTTTCAGGTGGAGTTGGTATCGCATTTTGGATCAGAACATTTCTGTCCTTTAAGCCTTATAAGGTATTAATGAAAAATATTTCTATTATTAAGCTAAATATGTGAATCCAGACAACACATTGTTTATTAAGCACTAATGATTTGTAGGAACCCAGGAGCCGTGCCTTGGACATCAGAGACCTGGACCTGGTGCCCCCGACGGTTGACGTGGGCTTTGGACGCCATGTTGTCCGTGAGGACCAGAACGTGGCGACCCCTGATCGTGTGTCTGAATTGGCGTAGAGCCAGGTGGATGGCCCTGAGCTCCAGCCAATTGATGTTGTGTCTCAAGTCTGCGCGGGACCAACGGCCCAGCACATACATACGGGTTGCCGGTTGGGTGGAATACCAAAACGGGTGCCCATGGGAACGCCCGCTAACCCCACGATTGAACAACGAAAGCTACGAACTGATCTGTATGATGTGCTGGGGGTTGGTGGGAAGGACGGGAGGAAGATTCCCATTAGAGATAAGAACGGCACGAGTACTAGTGGAATGGAAGGAAAGAACATAGTGAATAATGCGAGTGGATGCAGGATCCCTAGGGCTGAACTTCACCGAAGGGAAAGTAGGGATAACCACGATAGCTGACAAAGCGAGAAAGAGCCTGTGGCCTAGAGGTTAATACATCTGCTTAACGTGCAGACAGCCCAGGTTCGAATCTCAGAATGGTATGACTGGTTGAAAAGAACTAAAAAGTTCGAAATGGCTATTACAGTTCTCCCTTAATTCTTTGTTAGCAATCCAAATTTTGAAAAAACACATATGATGTCGATGTCAACGCTGCAAATACTGTATATTCTTGCTTTGACAATATGCAGAACTGTCTGGTATTTTTATAGTTAAACCAGGCAACAGGGAAAAAGGGAGGAGAATAAGGATAGCCCGGGAAAAAGAAACCGGAAGTAAATCACATCTTCCAAGTTGATTGGAAGATGTGAACCATGACCCCAAAATAAGGAGGGGGGGGGAATGCTTAGAATGTATATGCGTAACCAGACCTAAGCATTTCCACCATGCTGTACTGACGTCTCTGTAACCTTAATAAATGCTTGTAGGAAAAAATATGCCTGAAAGTCCTTTTAAGTGTTTCGTTAATCAGACACATGACATCATGCTTAGGTCTGAACTCCTTTTAAAATGATCTGGGGTCCCGAACTCCATCCACTTCCTCTAAGCTTGACAGGTCTGGTAAAGATTCGGGGAAAATCTCATCTGGTGGGAGAAAGGAATGAGAACCATGAGACTACCTATAGGGCCTAATCCCCCTCTTGAGTCAACGGATGTTGCAGGGCACCTTAGGCCACCCAATGAGCGAGCGCACATGGCCGCCTCACCGACTCCACGCGAACCAGTCATCCCCAATGAATACCGGGACCTGGCGGAGGTTTTTAGTGAAAAAGAATGTGATGCCCTACCCCCTCACAGACCCAATGACTGCTCCATCGAACTGGTGCCAGGAGCCAAACTCCNAAGAAAAAAAAGATGGGTCGCTTCGTCTCTGCGTGGACTATAAGGGTCTCAATGCTGTGAGTGTGGAAAACAAATACCCACTCCCCCTCCTAAAGGACTTATTAACCCATCTGGCTAAAGGGAGTGTCTTCACTAAACTAGACCTGAGAGAGGCATACTACCGGGTGAGAATAAAAGAGGGAGACGAGTGGAAAACTGCCTTCAACTGTCCAATGGGGAGCTATCAGTTCAAAGTCATGCCATTTGGACTACAGGGGGCCTCAGCTGTATTTATGCAGTTGATTAATGAGGTACTACATGATCACTTATACAAAGGGGTTTTGGTGTATCTTGATGATATCCTGATATATAGCACGAACGTGACTGATCACATAAAGCTGGTAAGAGAAGTGTTAAAGAAACTATTGAATGCCAAGCTTTATGCCAAATTGTCGAAATGTAAATTTCATCAAACCCGATTGGACTATCTTGGCTATAGAATTTCCAACGAGGGTATTGAAATGGACCCAGCCAAGGTGAAAGCCATAATCGAATGGCAGCTCCCAAAGACTCGCAAACAGCTCCAGAGTTTTCTGGGGTTTGCCAACTTTTATCGTCAATTTATCCCCTCTTTTGCCGAGATTGCCCTACCCCTTACCGAACTACTCAAAACAGGCAAAGGAGGAGGAAAGCCATGACCGGGCCAACCACTAGCATGGACAATGGGTTGTCAAACAGCTTTTGAGAACTTAAAAAGACTATTTGCTGCTGAACCGGTCCTAAAGCACCGCTGCCCAGGGGAACCCTTTGTGATTCAAGCCAACGCCAGCGATGTGGCAGTTGGAGCTGTGTTACTGCAAAAGAACAAAAATGGGATCCTGCAACCCTGCACCTACACCTCTAAGAAATTTACTGAGAGCGAGCGGAGATGGGCAATCTGGGAGAAAGAGGCCTTCGCGATTAGATGGGCACTATTAAACTGGCGACACTATCTGGAGGGGAGCAAGGTGCCATTTGAGGTATGGACAGATCACAAAAATTTAGAAGCACTGAAAACTCCCCGCAAATTGTCCCCAAAGCAAGTGTGGTGTGCACAGTACTTTAACCGCTTCGATTTCACTCTAAAATACATACCAGGAGGAAAGAACTTCCTAGCTGATGCGCTATCCCGGCTACCCCAATACAAGAGCGAACGGGAAGAGGTTAACGAGGCAATTATCCCCAATTCGCAAACTCCCAATCAACTTACACCTCGCAGGGTCCCCAATCCTGATGACCCTGGAGCAAAGAAAATAAAACGAGAACTCCTCACCGACCAATGGTTCAAAGATAATCAGACCTCCCTAACGTGCAGGGATGGTTTGGCTTACATGGGGGGAAAACTATATTTGCCGGAAACCCTCCGTCTCAATGCGCTCAAACACAGCCATGATGTAAAACAGGCTGGACACTTCGGATATTTGAAAACCCTACACCTCACCCGTCGACAATTCTGGTGGCCGGGGCTGAAAAAGGATGTGGAAAACTATGTAAAAAGTTGTACTGTATGTGCCACAATGAAAAGAATCCCAGGGAAAACCCCTGGACTACTGCAACCCGTGGCAGACCCTTCTCAACCATGGGAAGAAATAGCTATGGACTTTATAGTAGACCTACCTGAAAGCAGTGGAAACACTGTCATCTGGATGGTAATAGACCTGTTCTCGAAGCAGGCTCATTTCATCGCCTGCAAAGGACTCCCATCTGCCCAATGACTGACCAAATTGTTCCTGAAACATATCTACCGGCTGCATGGCGCCCCTAAGCGAATAATTTCGGACAGGGGGGTGCAGTTCACAGCGAAGTTTTGGAGAACTTTCCTTACATTAATAGGATCATCTCAAGGTTTATCATCTGCTTTTCATCCGGCCACCAACAGGGCAGCGGAAGCCGCTAACAAAATGGTGGAGCAATATCTTAGGTGCTATGTTTCTTACCAACAGACGAACTAGACTGATCTTCTCCCTTTTGTGGAGGTGGTGTACAATAATTCTGTGTACAGCAGCACCGGTTACACGCCTTTCAGAGTGGCCACGGGAAAAGAGTTCAGCCCAATACCTGAATATCCTCAGATGCCCTCCGCTTCCCAGACACTTGACCAATGGGTGAGGGGGTGGGAAGAAGTTTGGAGAAATACAAAAACTGCTTTAAAAAAGACTTTTGAAACCTATAAAAAGCAGACTGATAAAAATAGGGCTCCCCAAAGAACATTCCAAGTTGGGGAAAAAGTTTATTTGTCAACTAAATATCTACCCCTCAAGTTGCCCAGCAAGAAATTGGGACCAAAGTTCTTGGGGCCTTTCCCCATAGTAAGGATCATCAACCCAGTCACAGTAGAGCTAAAACTCCCTAAACTCTTAGGGAAAATTCACCCAGTTTTCCATTGTAGCTTGTTGAAACCATATCGGGGTTCCACGTTAAGACCTCCAAAAAAAGGCACCTGGGCCCCTCGTGGTTGCGGGACAGACCCACTATGAAGTAAAGCGTATTCTTGACTCTAGAATTTTTAGAGGGAAATTGCAGTATCTAGTACAATGGAAGGGATACCCGTTATCCGAAGCCACCTGGGTGAAATCCAGTGAAGTAAAGGCTAATAGATTGGTCAAAAGGTTTCATGTGAAACACCCCNCTTGCTACTAAGCTTAAGGTTTACCAGGCAGCAGTGCTAACTACCCTGATGTATGCTAGTGAGACCTGGACAGTGTACAGGAGGCACGTTAGGCAACTGAATTACTTCCACATGACTTGCCTTCGTAGAATTCTGAGGATCCGGTGGCAGGATAAGATACCAGATACAGAGGTCCTCTCCAGAGCAGGCCTATCATCAGGTTACACTCTGTTGATGAAAGCCTAGATGCGCTGGGCAGGCCACGTAAGGATGCCAGACCATCGCATCCCTAAACAGCTCTTCTATGGTGAGCTGTCTCAAGGAAAGTGATCGCACGGGGGACAAAAGAAGCAATACAAAGACACGCTGAAAGCATCTCTCAAGTCCCTGGATATCGACACCATCTCTTGGGAACTCTTGGCACATGATCGACCGACATGGCGTACCCTGGTTTACCAGGGGTGCCAGACATATGAACACAGGAGGACAATCTTGGCACAAGAGAATCGAGCACTCCGTAAAGCCAGAGCTGCAAATGCTGAAGCAACAGTGTCCACATTTCTCTGTTCAGTATGTGGCAGAACATTCCGTGCTAACATCGGTCTAATCAGCCATCTACGGACACACCGTTGATGGCCCACAATCCACAAGATGTCAAGGTCTTCATCGAAATCGATGGACGAACAACATACAGTATTTTAATATATAAAGATCAGTGTGAAAATGTTGAAAAGTCAAGTCTGTTGCAAGATCCAATCGGGGTTGGTGTAAGGACCCACTTCAATCCACATCTTAAGAAAGCAGAACTCTTGGAAATGGTTTCTTCCAACATGAACTTTTATTAAAAGAAACTGATAGCGGGCATGATAGACAGAATCTGAGGGATTCCCTTACAATGCGATGTTTTAAATTGTCCCTAAGCAGCCCCCCCACCCCGCAGTTCTTCCGGGCGATTCAAACCGGCAGATTTCTAGGTGTTAATTCCAGGAGAGATAACATCGATCCGGCTCCGTTGGCAGGATCATTCAACATCTCCTCACACAGATCCCAGATGCTGCATCTCCCTCCCCCCTTTCTCTCGCTGGCCGGTAAGGAGGAGAAGTTCAGAGGGGCATAGGATGAAAGGCAAATGGCTAGATTGTTATGGTTAGCAGATCTGAAGCGAATCAACAAAAGGTTACTTTGTAGTGAATAGAGGAAGTGAAAGTAATAAAACCCCCATGCATATCCCCCTCCCCCTTAGTAGTATGACAGGATCCAGGAGAGAGTAAAATTGGTTTTATATCAGAGAAGATAGATAGAAATGAAATATAACTGGATTCTGACATCCTGCCCCCCTTAAAAATAAGAGAGATCCACCTATAAAGAAAACAATACAGGTAGTCTGGCTTGTTAGGATACTCTGTAGAAACTTCTTTAATAGCTTCGGGGCTCTGACATGACGTTTATGGACCCACTCGTTTTGTGAGGTGGGGAGGTGTTTCCATGCTACTAGGTATTGAGTTGTCCCATAATATCTCCTAGAGTGTAGGATTTCCTTTATTTCGAAGTGTTGTTCTCCTTCCACCATGATTGAAGGTGGTGTTGGGGGAATTTTTGGTCGTATGGGTGACTGTTGTTCTCTTTTCAGCAAACTGCAGTGAAAAATTGGGTGTATTTGCCTGAGATTTTTGGCCAATTCTAATTCTACTGTTACTGGGTTTATGATTCTTTTAATTGGAAAAGGTCCTATATATTTTGGTCCAAGTTTTTTACATGGTTGTAGGGATTTTAGGTACTTTGTAGACAAATATACCATTTCTGCTATTATGAATGGTGTGGGTTCAACCCTTTTTTTAGCTCCTTGTGCTTTGTATGCTTGCCTGGCTTTGTCTAGGGCTTTTCTAACTATTGGCCAGGTGTTTTGTAATTGTTCTATCCATTCTTTCAGTGATGGGATTGCCAGTTCATTTGGGATTAGTTCTGATATGGGGTTGAAACTTTGACCGGTGGCTACTTGAAAGGGAGTGTAGCCTGTGCTGGAGTGGACTGCATTATTGTAGGCAACTTCTGCGAAAGGGAGTAGGTCCATCCAATTCGACTGCTGGAAATTAATAAAGCATCTTAAATATTGCTCAAGTACTGAGTTAGATTTTTCTGATTGACCATTCCCTTGAGGATGATGACTAGATGTCAGTCCCTGAGTGGTCCCTAAAAGGGATAAAAATTCCTTCCAAAATGCAGACGTAAATTGCACTCCCCTATCAGATATGATGCGTTGGGGTGCCCCATGCAATCTGTAAATATGCTGCACGAAAAGTTTCGCTAAGGCTTTTGCAGTGGGAATCTTTTGGCAAGTGATAAAGTGCACCTGTTTGGAAAACAAGTCCGTGACCGTCCAGATCACAGTATTCCCATTGCTTTCTGGTAATTCCACTATAAAATCCATGGCTATTTCCCTCCAGGGGGCTAAGGGATTTGCCACTGTTTGTAACAGTCTGGGAGATTTCCCTTGCAACCTCTTTGCAGTTGCGCACATTGGGCAGCTGGCCACGTAACTTTCTATGTCCTTTTTCATGGGTGGCCACCAAAATTGCCTTTTAATTAAGTGTAGTGTTTTTACAAATCCAAAATGCCCTGCTGATTTTGTGTCATGGCAAAGCTGCATGAATGTGACCATCTGGGTGGTTGGTATATATAACTTTTCCCCCACCCAAGGCAGTCTGTCCTTAATTGTGCACACATGTCTATTTTTCTGGAACCATTCATCTGTTTCCAAAGTTTTCCAAAATTCGATTCCAGTTTGGCTACCCAGCTGCGGTTTTAATTTAGCTTGGGCTCTGGGGGTTACTGGCACTGCCAGTTGTGATTCCGCCATAAGTCATTTAGAATCAGTAGCTCGCATGTTGTTATATTGGGGCATGCGAGATAGTGCATCTGCCAGGAAGTTCTCCCCCCCCCCCCCGGCAAGTGCTTGAGTGTAAAGTGGAATTGGTAAAAATGGGACTAGCGGGCATGCTTAGGGTTGAGCTTCCTGGGTGTTTTCAAGGCTTCCAGGTTTTTGTGGTCTGTCCATACATGAGAAGGGATCTTACTCCTTTCCAGGAATTGGCACACGTAAATAATGACCAACGTATCCTGTATGCCTCTTTCTCCCACACGGGCCAGCGCTGTTCCATTTCGGTGAGTTTCTTGGACGTATAAGCGCAGGATTGCAATACCCCTTCATTGTTTTCTTGTAATAGTACAGCCCCCACTGCCACATCACTTGCATCTGCCTGTATTATGAAGGGCTTCTCCATGTCTGGATGCTTCAGTACTGGTTTGGCAGAAAAGAATCTCTTTAATCTCTCAAACGCTGCTTGGCACTCCATTGTCCATGTTAGTGGCTGGCTAGATTTCACTGAGGATTCTACCTTTGTTTTTAGTAAGTTTGTGAGGGGCAGAGCTATCTGGGCAAATGAGGGAATGAATTGGCGGTAAAAGTTTGCAAAGCCCAGGAAACTTTGCAGCTGCTTTCTTGTGTGAGATGGTGCCCATTCTAATACTGCTCTGACCTTCTCTAGGTCCATTTCAATGCCCTGTGGGGATATGCGGTAACCCAGGTAGTTTAATCTTTTGTAGTGGAATTCGTATTTCGATAATTTGGCATATAGGTGGGCAGCTCGCAGTTTCTTTAAAACCGCTCTGACTAGGTTGACATGTTCCTCTTTGGATTCGGTGAAGATAAGCATGTCGTCTAAATAAACCAGGACCCCATTAAATAGGTGTTCCCTTAGTACCTCGTTAATTGCATAAATACTGCGAGACCCCCTTGTAATCCAAATGGCAAAACTTTGAAGTGGTAGCACCCCATTGGGCAATTAAATGCGGTTTTCCATTCATCCCCTTCCTTAATTCTAACACGGTAACAGCTTCCCTTAGATCTAGTTTAGTAAAAATTCTTCCTTTCGATAGGTGTGATAACATGTCCTTCATGAGGGGTAGGGGGTATAGGTTGCTTTCATTGATTGTATTCAATAGGCGATAGTCTACGCATAAGCATAAAGAGCTGTCCTTCTCTCTAAAGAGGACCGGGGCGGCCACTTTAGGCTTGGCAGGTTTGATGAACCCCTTTCTAGGTTTTTCTTTATGAATTTTTCCATTTCCTCCTTCTCCTTTGGGCTCATGGAGTATAGTCTGGGCTTCAGGAGTTTTGCCCCGGGCTTGAATTCTATGGCACAGTCCGTGGGTCGGTGAGGGGGGAGCTCATCCACCCTCTCCTCACTGAAAACGTCAGTGTATTCCTCTCGTATTTCGGGCAGCCCCTTTTCTTCTCCCATGGATGCTTTTTCCGTTCTTAATTTTGGTAGATCCCCTTGGGGTTTTAAGTCTGTAGGGTCCCCCTTCGGGAAATTGATTTCTGCCATCCTCCAATTTTCCCAGGGGTTCCATTTCTTTAACCATTCCAGTCCTAGGATCATCGGGCATTACATGCCTGGGGTCACTACGAACCTTATGTCTTCCTCATGGTTTCCCAGGGATAGGTGGACTGGTAAAGTGGCTAGGGTAGCTGATACCCCCCGTGCTATGGACCCATCTAACTGGCCAAATGAGATTGGGTGTTCTAGCCTCACCAGAATGCCCAGATTCCCCACTAGCGTTGGGCTAATGAGGCAGCGGGTGCAGCCAGAGTCTATTAAGGCTTTCACCTTGACAGCTTCGGGCATGGAGGGAATTAATATAGTCACTATCTTGAGGATGGGTGCGATGGGTCCACTTACCAGGGGTTCACCCTCTGAGCTGTCGTCTGAGGCGTCCACCGTCCCTGCGGTGTAGGCTGCAGTTCCTTCCCCACATTGGGCAGAGGTTGGGGATTCCACAGCCTCTATCGCTCTCATGGCGGGTTCTTTTGGCTTAGCTGGGGACTTCCTGGATTTACTGGCCGGTGATCTGTCTGGGTTGTGCTGGGGGGCTTTCAAGCAGCATTCTACAGCCCGATGCCCCTCTCCCGCATTTGAAACAGCCCGTTGGCTTCTTGGCCATAGCCGGTGGCTTCGCTGGCTCGCGCGTCGGCTTAGGCTGCGAGCGGCCCCTTGGTTTTCCTCGGCGGTGCCTCTTCAGTAGGTCAATCTCTGCTTCCTCTGCTAGGACGTACCACTCGTCGAGTTGGTGTGGGTCCCCCCAGGGCAGGCAAGCATCCTATAGGTCGTAATTTAGGCGGTCTTTTAAATGGTTAAGGAGGATGTCTTCCGGGCAATTCAAACCAGCAGATTTCTAGGTGTTAACTCCAGGAGAGATAACATCGATCTGGCTCCGTTGGCACAATCATTCAACATCTCCTCACACAGATCCCAGATGCTGCATCTCCCCCCCCCTTTCTCTCGCTGGCCGGTAAGGAGGAGAAGTTCAGAGGGGCATAGGATGAAAGGCAAATGGCTACATTGTTATGGTTAGCAGATCTGAAGCGAATCAACAAAAGGTTATTTTGTAGTGAATAGAGGAAGTGAAAGTAATAAAACCCCCATGGATACCCCCCTCCCCCTTAGTAGTATGACAGGATCCAGGAGAGAGTACAATTGGTTTTATATCAGAGAAGATAGATAGAAATGAAATATAACTGGATTCTGACAGTTGGTCTTTGGGACCAGAGGTTTAATTTTCTGAGCTTTTGTACTCATGCAGGAGCCCATCCTCAGGGAACTTCTCCTTATCAGACTGTATGCTTCGGGCTATTCTATTTGTTGCACTTATGTGATGCCTTCCTATTGGTTGATTACTGTATTTATACCGGTGATTGGCTATTATTTATTTGTGCTGCCAAGTCCTCAACTCCTAAGTATCTGATAAGCTGGTGATAAATCCTGGCCTTTACTCCTGGCTTTAATCATTTCTCTGGCTATCCTTGTACTTGCATGGCCACCAGTCTTAGTAGATGCGAAATTGAATGTATGTCCTTGTTCATTGCAATGTGAGATTACCAATGAACTTGGGTCTCCTCTTCTGACTGCTTGCTTGTGTTCTTGCAATCTGGTGGTAGCTTCCTCCCCATCTGTCTACATAGTCACAGGGGCAATCCATGCAGAAGATCTGGTACATTACATTGGAAGTATCTCCCATCTCCAAGCAATCATTGCAATGCATGATTTGTCCTCATATGGTAGCTTCTGGGTGGGGTGCAATGCAGATATCAGAAGCTGCGTTCTATTGCTTCCAAAATGTTTTTGATACATGGCAGGATGTGCCATATAGTTGGTCTTATACCTTCTTTCTTCATTTCTCTTCCTTGCATATTGCACAGGCATCTTGTAATAAATGCTTGTGGATAACCATTCTCCGTGAATTGTTCACGTATGTAGCTTCTGTCCAGTTGTTTAGCTTGCTGGGTACTACAGTGGGTTCTCACCCTGCCATATAGTGTTCTGACACAACTCTTTTTATATGATAGTAGATGGTTACTGTTGAAACTAAGATTGCTTTGAGTGTTGGTGGCCTTGTGATAGACTGTGGTTTCTAGGCTTCCATCTTCCTATCTGTTGACAAGCACATCTAAAAATAGTAATTGTCTAGCCGTTTCTTCCTCCATTGTGAACTGTATGTCTGGGAAGATGGGGTTCAGTAGGGTATGAAAGTCTTTTGTTGGAATATTCATGAGCAGGAAGAGTCATGTGGTAACTCACTCAGCCAATGTGAAGAAAGTGCTACTGAGTCTGTGCAAAAGGGTATTGAGTTATGAGCTGGATTTTTCCAGTCTCGGGTTTGTCTCTGTATCTCTCTGTAAGAAGTCTTCATTGTGCTATGATGCTGTAAAGAAGAATGTATGGTATTGTAAATATTTTGATATGAATATAAAGGAGTTATTTGAATCAGCTAAATGCAGTCAACTGTGAGAGCTTCTGATTTATTTTTTCACCAATAGAGAAATTAAAATTCTCTAACAGGTTATGGGCCCAGAGCTTACTAAGGACTGCATTGTAATTTAAAGCTGGAAGAAATTGCCTGTGTTTAGAAAGTATAAGAACAAGGCAGAATTAGCAGAATGGCTGCAATGGAATTTAAGGAAAGCTCTGTGCCTCGTTTAGGCCAAAAGAATTACATTGTGTCGGCTGCTAAAATGGAATGTTTGCTGAAAGCTAAAGAGCTGTGGTATATCGTAGAAAACCCACCACGAGTGTTTGCAGCTGCTGATCAGAAAAGTCATGATCAAGCAATGGCTTATCTC
>NW_015387177.1:160260-174967 GCF_001527695.2 Protobothrops mucrosquamatus
TTTAAATAAAATGCAAAGTTTATTTTTGGACTTAGAACAACGTGGGATTAAATTCCCTGAGTCCCAGAAGGTTTTATTGGTGTTGAACAGTTTAGATAAAACCTGGGACACAGTTTCTGCGATATTTGAGTGTAAAGAAGAGCAAGACTTAAATTTTGAGGCTTTAAAGGCATGTTTGCTTAATGAAGAAGAAAAGCACAATTTTAGGAACAGCCAGGAGGAGGAAAAATTCCTGAGGAGGGGGTCCAGACTGCAAGTCTCCGGAGAAGCAAGGAGCAGATGGGACCAAGTTGCAACAAAAGAGAGATTTTGCAAGCAGAGAGCTCAACAAGAAAAGAATTGCTACATTTGTGGTGCAAATACACATCTGAAAAGGAACTGTTTGCAGAGGAGTAATTTGCAGCAAAGGACATTTGTGCAAGCAAAGAAGACTGATTTGCAAAAGGAACGTTTTGGTGTTGCAAAAGTTTGCTATAGCAACAACAGAGACAAGTGGCTAATAGATAGTGGGGCAACTCAAACAATTGTTAATGACTCTGAATTATTTTGCAGGTTTGTTCCAGTAGCTCAAGAAGCTGTGGCTTTGGCAAATGGCCAGAAAGCAAAAGTCATCAGAAGAGACAATGTAAAAATTCCATATTTGGAATCTAAGTTTACCAATGTGCTTTATGTACCTGAGATGGAACATAATTTGTTAAGTGTGTCTAATTTAGACAAACAAGGTTTGTCTAAGAAGTCTTCATTGTGCTATGATGCTGTAAAGAAGAATGTATGGTATTGTAAATATTTTGATATGAATATAAAGGAGTTATTTGAATCAGCTAAATGCAGTCAACTGTGAGAGCTTCTGATTTATTTTTTCACCAATAGAGAAATTAAAATTCTCTAACATCTTTCAATGCATTTCTTTTGATAATGACAAACCTGTTGTCCATGTGACGGCACCAAAATTTAAGTGTGTAGTTTTGAAATACACAGTGTTCTAGTTCGCACAGGACAGTTTCTGCAATGACTGGTATGTTGGCAATACCGGAATAGCTTCATGATTTGTGTCCAGGTTAGGTTGGTTTGATTTGTGTTGTACTCTTCTTTTAGTTTTTTAATCTATTACTTTGTATGCTAAGTGAGGAGGAATGGATATAAATAGGGACACTACGTCAAAGGAGACTATGATCTCGTTAGGGGCCATATTTAAGCCTTGTAGTTTTGTCAAAAGTTGCACAGACGACGTGATTGTGCTGTTCAAGGGTAGGTCAGGAAGCTTAAGCATTGTGCCAGCCATTTAGCCAAGTTGTAGATAGGGGTATCTCATAGCGCTACAATTGGTCTGAGGGAGACTCCTACACTGTTTTGGGGAGTCCATAAAATCGTGCTGGGGCGGCATCTGTTGCTTTTACTTTCCAACATTCTTTTTCCCTTATATAGTTATTTTGTTTGGGTTGGCTGAGATAACCATTCAGTTGTGTAACCATCATTCTCATCTCTGATGTCCTTGGTAGCCCATATGCTGAGGAATCATTGAGCAGGGTGAATGTCTTCATTTCGTAATCTGTGTGGTTCATCACTGCCATTGAGCGGCCTTTATCTGTCAATAAAATAATAATGTCCTGATCTTGTTTCAGGTCTTTCAAGATGCATTGTTCCATTGGGCTGAGCGTATTATTTGGTTTGTGTGCGACCAGCATTGCCAATATTTTTTGTCTGATAATATGTTTTTCTGACTCTTCTGTTTCTACTCTGTTGAATATGGATTCTAATTTATGCACCACATAAATATGACATATAGAATAGCCCAAAGCACACATTCTGGTAGATAGAAGGTCCCTGAGGATGGGCTCCAGCACAAGTCTGAAAGCTTAGAAGACTAAACTTCTGATCTTGGTGACCAACCCAAATTGGATTGCAACATTATCTTGGGACACATATACTTGCCTTCATTTGTAGTCATGTCTGTGATAACCTTGACTAGTGACAGCTAAGGAAATGCATTGCACTTCAGTTTTATCAGTATGCTAGGATGAAATTAAGTCTTTTGTGTAAAAGGAAACAGTCATGATTTATTACTTCTTTAAATAGTTTAATTATCATATGATTTACAGGGTGTTTGGAACTAGCATGGTTGAAGAATATGAAGAAATTGCTGATTCACAATATCATTCTGAAAAACAAGAACTGTTTGATGAAGATTATGGTAAGCAGTTGCTCACAATTTAAGATTAATTATAATTACTTAATAATTAAGGAAGGACTCACCTGGAAGACTTCATTTCATTTATTTATGAATTAGAGAACAAGCCTGAGTTAAAGAGTAAGTAGAGTAGCTAAAAGAACTACACAAGTGTAGATATTTATTTTTGTAAAAGGAAAACTTTAAGGAACTCACATTAAACAGTTAGAAAACTTTAAGGAACTCACATTAAACAGTTAGAAAATAGATAACTCCCTCTAAATCCCATGTGCACACATACATTCATATTGCAAAGTTATTTGTACATTGTATTATGCAAGAGTACTGTGATATTTATCACAACATTCAACTTTTATTTACAGAGATGAGCAAGTTTGTGAATCCTTTAGAAACTCTTTGTTGCTGCCATTAGAGTCTTCATTATACAGATTTATGGAAGTAAATCTTTACCCACTCAAAGGAGATCTTTGCAGACTTCATCTGCATTTAATTAAATGAGTCATTTTTATGGTTATAATACATCATAGAATATAGAATCATAGGGCTGGAAGAGATCTCAAAGCAGAGACCTTACATGATCCCGGTTCTGCAATCTAGTTTTTAAAACCTCTGGAGGCAAGCCATTAATTGTGCTCACTGTCAGGAAATTTCTCCATACTTTAGATTGATTCTCTCTTAACAAGCTTCCACCCCTTACTCCTTGTTGAGGATTACCTATAAATAGTATTAGGTGGCCTGGCCTTTTACCGGTCATTTGGCTTGTGCTTGTTTTTCCCCGATATTGGCTTTAGCCATGTCTGTGAGCTTTGGCTTGTTGATTATTCCCAGGGGTATTTACAAAATGAAAAATACATTTTGCTTCAGATGAGAAAGAAACATTGGAAATTCTGCATTGCAAATGCAGCACAATAGAACTGGAACTTCTTGGTAGTAAGTGTTTCAACTGAAACAAAATCCAGATGGGTGTTAACAGGTGAGCAGGGACACACACACTGTGTCCTTCTCCTATTCTCTGCATGGACTAGCTACTGATATTTATGTTGCCTTACTTTTTGCTAGATGGGCACCCATAATTATTACAGAGTTGGTTAGTGGGAACTGAGTCTTCATGTATAAGATGGCTCCACTCAATAGCAGAGAAAATGTCAATCATTAGAACATTCCAAAGACACTCACTCTACAGATACAAAACCTATTATAAAGTGACATAATAAATAAGCAACCTTATACTGGTAAAAATATGCTTTAAAACACATGTCCTAAAATCCTTGTGAAATAGTAATTAAAACTGAATTCCAAAAAATAGATTTCAAAGTCATCCCAGTAAGTTCTGAGACCTAGCTGCAGTTTGACAACTCAATTATAATCCTTGAAGATTTTAATTTAATCTAAAATTAAAATTGGGGACAAGAATTGTTCAACATGAGATATAATTTTATTTTTCTTTCCCTTTACTTCCTGCTTTTTAAATGTCCAGCCTGCTTAAGAAACTCAAGAGTTTTCAATTATTATAAAAATTATTTGATTAATATTATAGATTTTTGCTTTTTAAAACTATGCTATATATTACTGGGGTATTTAGAGAAACAATGTAGTGACTAAGAAACAAATTTCTGTGGATTTGTTTAGTAAACAATCACAAAATGGACCTAGAAAATATTTAAAGTCTATGCCAGTTATCATAGTACTTTTGCATTCTTTAGTAAGGTTATTGGTTTAGCAAGTGTAAAATAGACAGACAGACAGACAGATAGTCCTCATCTTACACCCACAATTGAAACTCAAATGTTCAGTCATTAAGTGTGATGTCACATGATTGTTTTGCTCAACAACCACAATCCTGGCATTTCCAGTTCCAGTCATTAAGCAATTCCCTCAATTGTTAAGCGAACAGAGTGAAAGAGTTGCCTGCTGGAGGGTCTTGGACCTGCATGGATCTGAATTCCTCCAGCAAGCAGCTATTTTGCTCATAAAAGGGCTTATCCTTGAGCAGGTCTGAATCCCTTTGGCAAGCAGCCCACTCGGTGAAAAAGGTCTGTCCCAAAATCCAAGCAGGACTTTGGTATGGAGTGTTTGCATCATGGGGCATTTGCAGCCAGCTTCAGAGACGAGAAGATTCCTTCTCATTTCTGAAGGCTTACTGCAAATGCACCATGTTGCATCTGTCCCAAAATCCAAGCAGTATTTTGGTTACAGAGCACTTGCAGCATGGGCATTTGCAGTTAGCTCTCAGAGCAGAATTTTTCAACCTTGGCAACTTTAAGATATGTGGATTTCAACTCCCAGAATTTTTCAGCCAACATGGGATGAGCATGGCTGGCTGGGAAATTCTGGGAGTTGAACTCCACATATCTTAAAATTGCCAAGATCAAGGAACATTGCTCAAGAGAGACAAGAGGACTACTTGTAAGGACCTACCTCAACTAGGCCTCCCAAGAAAGCAGAACTCTTGAAACAGACATTGTCTCAAAAGGAACTTTTATTAGGGGCTAGTGCAGGGGTTCCCAAACGGGTGCTCACATCCCCTGGGAGTGCGAGATGATATTCCAGCAGGTGCGAAAACTTGGGTTTAGAAGTTTCAAAATTATAGTGCATATGCATAATTCGTTATTTCGAACTTTTGTAAGGGGTGTGGGAATATATCAGAAGTGTTCTAGGAGTGCAGGGTATAGAAAAGGTTGGGAGCCGCTGGGCTAGCAACAGCAGGGAAAACAAGGTGAGGTCTGAGGAAAAACCTGTGCAAGCAGTATGTTAAAAGCAATATTCGTTACTCCTCCCGCCAGGCTCCATTTGAGTCCTAGCCAATCCACAGGTGGCATATTGTTTTGGTAACTGGCTCCTTTGGCGCGCTCTTCAAAGTGTCTCTCGCTTTCGTTTCTCTCTGGCTCCAAGCGCGAACCGTCTCCTAGATAAGGGTGATGCATTTTTTCTCCTGGAGGAAGGGCAAAGTGGCAAGACAGTGCAAAGCATCCCCCCTCCCAACAGAATGGCAGTCCCCAAAGAATGGTTACAAGAGCATGAATACTATAGGAAAAGAAGCAAAACATTTCTTTGCGGATCTGACATACAGCCCCTCCCTAGAAAAATGACAAATTCACCTGCAAAACACAAAAGAAGGAGAGGGGAAGAGAACAAACAATACAATTGCATTAATCAGGCTTATCAGGATACTTAGAGTGAAAACATTTGAGTAATCAAGGGGCTCTAGCATGTTTTTTATATACCCATTCATTCTGAGAGCAGGTCCCCAACCTTTTGGGCACCAGGGACCAGTTATGTGGAGAGAGGTTTTTCCATGGACCGGAGGGGGCATGGTTTTGTGTGCTGCCTGCATCCTGTGGACCGGTTGTTGGTATGCCGCAGCCTGGAACTGTTCCATGGACTGGGGGTTGGGGACCTCTGTTCTGAGAGGATGGAAAGTTTCTCCATGCCACCAAATATTGTATGGAACCTTGGTGCCTACGGGAAGCTAGAATGTCCCATACCTCAAAATGTTATTCACCCTCAACTAATATAGTGTAGGGACTGGAGGTGCAGGTGGTCTAAAGTTAGATGTAATCTCTGGTTTGAGTAAGCTACAATGGAAAACAGTGAATTTGTCGTAGGTTATTAGGGAGCTCTAGTTCGACAGTTACTGGGTTGATGATATGCTTAATAGGAAAGGGTCCAACAAACTTGGGATTCAATTTTTTGGAAGACTATAGAGATTGCAAGTATTTTGTAGAGAGGTAGACTTTGTCTCCAACCTTAAAAGGTTTCTACTCCACCCTTTTTTTATTGATCTGAGCCTTATAGGCTTCTCTAGTCTTATCCAGAGCTTTTCATATTCCTGGCCAGGTATTTTGCAACTGTCTAATTCACTCTTGCAAAGAGGGAATGTCAGGTTCTTTGACGGGTAATTCAGGCATGGGAACAAATGTTTGACCATTTGCAACCTGGAAAGGGGTGAAATCAGTAGTTGAATGCGCAGCATTATTATAAGCAATCTCCGCAAAAGGCAACAAATCAGTCCAATTATCTTGTTGATAGTTGATAAAGCATCTACTGTACTGTTCTAGAACTGAGTTCAGTCTCTCTGCCCCACCATTCATTTGAGGATGATGACTAGATGACAGCCCCTGACTAGAACCCAAAAGGTCCAGAAAAGCTTTCCAGAACTTGGAGGTGAACTGAACTCCCCTGTCTGAGATTATACGTTATGGGGCCCCGTGAAATCGATTGATGTGTTGCAGAAAGAGTTTACCCAGGGCTTTAGCTGTTGGGATCTTTGGGCACGGGATGAAATGGGTCTGCCTAGAGAACAGGTCTGTAACCAGCCAAATAACTGTATTTCCTGCACTTTCAGGAAGCTCCACAATAAAATCCATAGAGATCTCTCTCCATAGTGCTGAAGGGCTCACCACTGGCTGAAGTAGCCCTGGAGTTTTTCCTTGCTGCCACTTAGCTGTGGCACACTTGGGGCAGCTGGCCACATAGTTCTCTATGTCCTTTTCCAAAGAAGGCCACCAGAACTCCCTTTTAATCAGGTGTAGGGTTTTGACAAACCCAAAGTGTCCAGCTATTTTCAAGTCATGCCCAGCTCGCATCACTTTTAGTCTTAGATCCGCTGGAACATATATTTTCTCCCTGACCCAAGCCAGATCGTCTTTTATTAAACATAAGTTCTTATAATTCCAAAACCACTCATCAGTTTCCAATGCTATCTTGAACTCTTGGACCGCCGTCTTGTCCAGTGGCATTGTAGCCCTGGTTTGTGTTCTGGTGGTGACAGGTGCTGCTAATTGTTTAGGGTTTAGCAGTGGTTAATTACTTCAGATTTTACACTATTGCGGCATTCTAGACAGGGCGTCTGTCAGAAAATTCTTCTCCCCAGGGAGGTAATGGATTGTAAAGTTGAATCGGTGGAAGTACTGAATCCACCGTGCTTGTTTAGGAGCCAGTTTCCTAGGTGTTTTCATGGCTTTGAGATTCTTAAGATCAGTCCACACCTGAAAGGGTATTTTACTCCCCTCCAGGAAATGTCTCCAGGTTAGGAGAGCCTATCGTACATCATAGGCTTCCTTCTCCCATGCCACCCACCTCTGTTCTGTTTCAGATAACATTCTGGAGGTGTACACACAGGGTTATAACTGGCCCTCCTTGTTTCTTTGGAGGAGAACCGTTCCTACTGCACATCGCCAGCGTCGGCCTGAATAACAAAAGCCTCCTCCGGATCCGGGTGCTTCAGTACTGGCTCCGTGGAGAAAAGTCTCTTTAGCTTTTCAAAAGCAGCTTGACATTCCCCTGTCCATTTCAGCAGTTGGCGGGGTTTTGGCTTATCCCCACCTTTGGTTTTTAGCAGATTTGTGATGAGGAGCACAATTTGCGCAAAAGAAGGAATAAACTGCCGGTAAAAATTTGCAAAACCTAGGAAGCTCTGGAGTTGCTTCCTGGTGTGAGGGGGGCCCCACTCCAGGACGGCTCACACTTTCCCTGGGTCCATCCCTTGTTTGAGATGTGATAGCCCAAGAAATCAATGCGATCCTTGTGGAATTTGCACTTTGATAGTTTGGCATATAACTTGGCAGAGCGCAATTTATTTACTATCACTCTGACCAGTATGACATGCTCTGCCTTGGTCTCAGTATAAAGATATTAAGATAAACCAAAACCCTCTTGTACAGGTGCTCATGAAAAACCTCATTGATCAATTGCATGGAAGCAGCTGAGCCCCCTGCAATCCAGAAGGCAGCACCCTAAATTGAAAGCAGCCCAGGGGCCAATTGAAAGCAGTTTTCCATTCTTCCCCCTTCCTTATTCTTATTCAGTAGTAAGCCTCCTGCAAATCTAGTTTGGAGAAAATTTGTCCTTTTGACAGGTGTGCTAACATGTCTCTCATTAGAGGAAGGGGGTACATATTCTCCACGCATACCGTGTTCAGACCCCTATAATCCATGCAAAGGTGAAGAGACCCATCCTTCTTTTCCCTACATAACACAGGGGCAGCCACCTGGGATCTGGTAGGCTGGAAGAAATCCTGCGCCAAATTTTTGTCAATGAACTTGCAAAGTTCATTCAATTCCCTATGGGTTATGGAATACACCTTTGGTTTGGGGAGTTTTGCCCCTGAAACAATCTCAATGGCACAGTCTGTGGGTCGGTTGGGCAGAAGCTCATCCAGTCTCTGCTCACTGAACACTTCAGCTAGGTCCCGGTATTCCAGTGGGAGGCTCTGTAATTCCTGTTTGCTGAGGGCGGAGGCTAGTTTGCGAAGTAGTCCACACTTCTTGCCCTTATCCTTAGATGGGGAGGGGCCCTCCTTTTCAGGAATTTTACGCGTCCCTCCCTCCAATCAACTATGGGGTTCTATTTCTTTAACCATGTCAGTCCCAGCACTAGTGGCCACTCCATGCCAGGAGCCACAACAAACGCTAAAGTCTCTGAGTGATCTCCCATGGCTAAATGCAGGGGCTTGGTGGCAAAACTGGTGGGAACTGCCTGCGACGGACCCATCAAGCTGGCAAAAGGTGATTGGAATCTTGAGTCGCCTGAGGGGTGCTCCCATTTTTCCTACCAGTTTCGGGCTGATTAAGCAGCGGGTGCACCCCGAGTCCAGCAAGGCTGCTAATTTTACTTTCTTCCCAGTGCCCGGTATGGCCAGTTGTAGGGGCCCGGTTATGGGGTCGATCAGCACACTTGCCAAGGAGTCATCCTCATAGTCACTTTCTGACACTTCCGAGTCATCATTTGGAGTCGAAGCTGGACCCTCTGCCCCATGGGCTCAGGGAAGCTCTATGGACTCCGCAGTTCTCAGCGCCGAGTCCCTTGGGTGCGATGTGGCTTTTGTGGATCTCCCAGTCGGTTGATGGTCTCCCCTCTTTGCTGGCACTCTGCTGCAACAGTCGACTGCTCGGTGGCCCTCCTTTCCGCATTTGAAGTAAGCAGTGGAGCGGGGTGGTCCCCGTAGTGTACAAGCGGTTTCTCCTCTCCTCTCAGGCTGTGGCTTGAAGCTCATTCTCACAGGGCAGTGCTAGTGTTTGCATTGATCTACTTCCAACTCCTCTGCCAATAGGCACCAATTTCACAATCGCCCTGGTGCTTCACGGGCCACACAGGCATTGGACAGATCTTCGTTCAGTCCATCCTGGAAACAGCTCACCAGGATGTCCTCTGGTCAGTTTAAATGGCTAGCCAGCTCTTGGAATTCCTCTGTGTATTCGGCTACCAGTTGTTGCCCCTGCTTCACCATTTTTATGCGGTCGCAGGCTTTCTGGTCTACAAGGCGGTCTTCGAAGAGACGCCAGAGGGCTGCCATAAACTGATTAACATTTCTCAATTCTGGAGAATTGCAGTTGTAAAGGGTCACCATCCAGTCAGCTGCAGTATCCTCCAGTGCCAGGGTGACCACCCTGAGTTTCTCCTCATCTGTTGGCAACATTCTCCCATATATTTGCATGTAGGTGAAAACCTGGGCAAGAAAGAACCCCAATCTTTTGGGATTCCCATCAAATTTCACTCCCAACAGAATCGGTTTCACCTCCATGGACTGGGGTGGCCCCTCTCTGGGTCTTTGGGAGGTCGTGCTCGCTGTAGTGCTGCTGTATGGGGGGCAGCCGCTGTTGCCGCCTCAGGCACCTCTGGCTCCTCTTCTTCAGCTCTTTCCTCTGCTGCTGCTTCTGACCCTGGGTGCCCCTTCAGCTAGGGTTTTATTTTTATTTTTTTTTGTAATATATTTTATTGATTTTTTTAAAAAAACATAAATCACTTAATAATTGGTGAACAGTGTGTTGTCTGGGTTACATTTGTAAAACAATCATTAACAATTAATTTCTATAGTCCATATTCCACATAATAATTTTAGTTGATTTTCTCTTTCCCCAAAATATCCTCTTTTGCAAACATTGAATTAATACAATTCTTATTGTTTTGATAAATAACAATTAAATATATAATTTTTTCCAATATTCCTAAAAATAATAATCATAGCGGTATAATATTTCTTTTCTATTCAGTCATTCTGATCCTGTTACAATCCTTATTTTAGTTTAATTTTCCAACCAAATTCTAGATATTCTTACTGGTGAAGATTTTCTCAAAAATTAATTACATTTACATTTACATTTACAAATTTAACTCTATTTTTTCCGTATAAGCCATCTCACACTTTTACATTTTTTAAGAAATAGATAAAACGATGAAAAGAAAAGAAAAGAGCGCAAGTGTAAAGAAACATAAGAAATAACATACTACTTAAAATATATATCCCTCCTAGGCTAATATATATTTATTTTCTCAATTTCTTATTCTTTTTAACCATAATTAAGAATATATTTAATCTTTAAGCATCCCATTCAATACCTCTAGTCATCTAGTCCTTTAACTCTTATTCAAACATTTTTTTTCATAATTTTCTTAAATTCAGTCACATTCAAGTATCTAAAACATTTCCTTTATTTAAATCATTTCAACTTTTTTATTACTCATATCAAGAAAAAGAACACAAAAGAGAAAAAAGCATACTATATTATTTAGAGAATTCATCCCTTTTAGAATAGCATATATATTCCAATTTTTTTCTATTTTTTAACAATATTCAAACAAATGTTTCTTTTTAAAGTATTCTGTCTGATAAGTCTCATCATCTGTTTTCTTGATTTCCACCTTAGTCTTTTTCCTTTGCCCAGTATCTTTCTTGATCGATGTATTTTGCTGAATCAAAAGGTGTTTCCGTATGTTTGTAAATGTTGCTGTAGATATAAAAAACAAATCAGTATCTTTATTAAGGGCATTTGCCCACTCATTTTTATTGGGAATCTTTTTCCTTCTTTTTCTCTCTGCTTTTCTTGTTGCTTTTTGTCTCTCCAGTTCTAGTGTTTTCCTTGGTATCTCTGTAGTACGTTTTATCCAGTCTTTTTTCTTGGCCTAAAGATTATTTTGTAGTGTTGAAATATAAGTTGTTTTTTCCAAATCTAGTATTTCTTGTAAAAAAATTTCCACTTGGATTAAATCATACTCCTTTGTTTTGTAGAATTCCATCTTTAAGTCTCTATCCTCGAATTTATGTTCAGTCATCTGTTTTGTCTGTTCCTTCTCTGCTGTATTTTCCTGAGGGTTTTTTTGGTATAAAATTGAATTGGAGATGAGTTGATTTATATTTTCAAAGTTCTGGATTTCTTTGTGATTTGAGATCATTGTTATTTGAATTAGTTGCAACATATCATATATCTCCTCTTGAAAAATATTAATTTTTTCTTGATAAATATTTCTTATAAATCTCTGATTTTCCATGATGACCAAAAGTCCAGATTCCCCTCCGCCCCGGAAATAGCTTTGGATTCAAAGTTGAATAAAGACTTATAGTCAAGAGAGTTCCAAAAAGTTTTTTTTTTTGGTTCCCTCAGGTTTGTTAGTCTCATTTTATGTACACAGCTGTTCTCTATTGTTAAAGCTTTGAAGGTCACAAGTAGAGATTAGTTTTTTCCCCAGATTTTACCATGACTGTCATAATCCTCATCCACCAGTAGGTGTTAGAACCGGTTCATTTTTCAGATTTTATTCATCCATGAAAGGTTTAATTCGCTTCCGTTAGCAAAAAGGTGGGGCAAAAACCCCCTCCACTCTCGGAGGTTTTTTTTTTTGGTTTTTTTTTGTTTTTGCTTTTTGGGAATTTCTCCCCTTCAGGAAAGTTGATAGGTAGGATAGAGAAACTCAATGTTCTTACCCAGATTCAAGCACACTGTTTACGATCAGCTTAAAATAGTACTTTTGACTTCGGTTGCTCACAGCTTGGGCTAGACTCTGGAGTTAGGCTAGCCTTTCTCCTGTTGGTTTCTGGAGACCACCATCTCTCCAAGGTCCCTGGGACTTCCTTCCTTCATTGCCACCTCTCTGGGGTGGCTTCTGGCCCATTTAGGGTCCACTAACAGGAAGAAACTCAGCTGGAGGGCACGGAGTCCCGAATCCCTCGCTTTGCTGCGCGCAGAACCGGAAGTCCTAGCCCCTTCAGCTAGGCTTTTAATTCCTCGAAGGACTCTCACATATTCCATGGTTTGCTTTAAGACTACTTCCACCAGTTCCAATTTTGGATCCACTTTCTCCTTTTCAGGAGGGATAGACTTCAGATTTTTCTTTTATCTTTTTTCTTTCCTCCGTCTCGCGTGATGGTCATTTTTATTTATTTATTTATTTATTTATTTATTGAATTTATATACCGCCCTATCTCCCTTACGGGACTCAGGGTGGTGAACAGGTGATAATAAAAACCACGATAAATATGCACAAATTTCTGTTCTAAAATCAAATTAAATAACAACTTCTGAGCCCTTCCTTCCCAGTCCTCTTTCTTTCCATCCCCGAGCAACCACCTAGCACTATCGCCTACCAAGGGTCCAGCCTCTTCCAGGTCCCTGGAAGTGCCTTCCTTGGGGTCTGCCAAAGTGATGTCTTCACTCCAAGCCTCTATTTCGCCCTCTTCCATTCTGCTGATAGGAAGGGGCAAGTCGGTTGCGACCCACCTCAGTAGGGCAGCTGCCTCTCTGGGTTGGGCACTATGCAGACCTCACCTTATGTAAGGACCTAACTAGGCCTCCCAAGAAAGCAGAACTCTTGAAATATGCATTGTCTCAAAAGGAACTTTTATTAGGGGCTAGTGACAGCAGGGAAAACAAGGCAAGGTCTGATGAAAAACCCGCACAAGCATTATATTAAAAGCAATATTTGTTACTCCTCTCCCAGGGTTCATTTGAATCCCAGCAATCCACAGGTGGCATATTGTTTTGGTAACTGGCTCCTTTAGCGCACTCTTCAAGGTCTCTCTTTTGTTTCTCTCTGGCTCCAAATGCAAAATGTCTCCTAGGTAAAGGTGATGCGTTCCTTCTCCTGGGAAAAGGGCAGAGTGGCAAGATAGTGCAAAGCATCCCCAAAGTATCCCCCCTCCCAACAGAATGGCAATCCCCAAAGAATGGTTACAAAAGCATGAATACTATAGGAAAAGAAGCAAAAGATTTCTTTAGGGATCTGACACTACTGCTGCAAATGCCCTGTGCTACAAACCTTGTTAAAATCCTGCTTGGATTTCAGGATGGACCTTTTATAGCCAGCCCCTAGATACCAGAGGGATCCTCACAGCAGCAGCATGTAACCTTCCCTGCCAATTTCCCCACTGACGTTCTTGGCAAGCTGGCAGAGAAGATTGCATATGGCTATCACATGATTGCAGGGTGCTTGGGAATCAGTTGTAAGTGCAAATGGCTTGCCAAGGCCCCAGATTGCAATCACCTGACTGAGGGAGCTGCAACAGCCATTGTCAGCTGCCAACTCATGCTTGCTTGTGCTCTGCTGCTATTCAGACTGTCATGAAGTGTGTGGAGGAGGAATGAAAAGGGAATGCTTCAGGATATGAAAGTAAGTGCTGTTCTCCTCAAGACGCTGCCTCAAAGTCACCCAGTTGGAAGAAGGAGGGGGCCGCATATAAAATTGAGCTTTGATTAACTGTTATGAAAACATCTTGACCAAACCTGATTGGCTAAAGTGGCATGGGCAATGAGAGACAGTTTAGGGAGGGAAAGTAAAACTTAGGGATTTTGGCGTGCAATTTTCAGTTGTGGCTTTGCACTACTGCAATACACTTGACCTCGAATAAACTATAACTTTATCAACAAATGGAGCCAAGGATTGTTTTTATTTAGAGGTGTAAATTGTGGCAGATCCGACAGCCATAAATTTAGGCTTAGATTATAGGTCCCTTTGTTCGGGGCCATTGTAATTTCAAACAACATTGAATGAATAGTGATTAAGCAAGAACTACCTGTATTTTAGAAAGCAGTTGTGAAGAATATTTTTCGTTATATTTATCTATAAATCATTAAAAATATAGAATTATTAAAATAGGACCAAATCCACATCCATTTGTGATTTGAAGCTTCATAAAATGAGTCTACCAGTATGGATATTACTATAACATCATTCTGGTAAAAGTCATTCCTCCAATCCTATATATGGCTTTTCTAATGAGGTTAATAAAAGCTAGTAAGTTTGATAGGGCCTAAGGTAGAAAATAACTGTTAGAAAGCATTATATGTTCTTCATAAAAAAAACCACAAGACTAAATTTTTCATTCCATTTTGCAGAATTGTTTGGTTAGCTTGCATATTTGTTTTGAAATATTGCTACAACAAGGAGTAACACACATACTTACCTGGCAGGGGAGACACCTTGATCATGAAGGAGGTTTTCCCAGGGTGAGGCTCATCCATTGCACTGCGGGTGTGCTGACCCCTGCGATTTCCCCAAATGCGGGAAACTCGACTGCATAATGGATTAACAGTTTTATATGGTTAGGAAAAAAGCCGAGGGTAAAATTTAAAATCTTGCAAGATGCACGTGAAAGAGGGGGACTTAAGGCTCCAAATTTAAAATTGTATTATGATGCGGTGGTTTTGACATGGATTACTGATTGGATTAATTTAACTAATAGAGATATATTGATTCTTGAAGGTTGGGACTTATATTATGGATGGCATGCATATTTATTTTTTGATA
>NW_015387177.1:175785-183769 GCF_001527695.2 Protobothrops mucrosquamatus
GGGGGGGGGAGGGGGGAAAAGGATAAAAATATATAAAAATTGATGTGTTTATTAATTATTCTGGAAGTATATTTATGAGGATGATCCTGGCTGTTACCCCAAACTGCTGCTGGTTGGTGCTTGAGAAAGAGGTTGGGAAGTAGGGAGTGGAAGGAGGAAGGTGGAGTGGTTGAGAGTCTAGAGGGAGGAAGGTTTGGTAGGTGAAAGAGGGGGAAGCAGAGAGGGGGCAGCCGGGATCACCCGTAAAGTATCTTTTCTTTTGTATACTGATGTTTTGTATTTATATGCATCAAGTTTATGTTTATATTTTGTTATACTTGAAAATAATAAAAATTTAAGATCAAAAAAAAAACAAGGGGTAACACACTTGGTTTTAAGGCCGCATAAGGAGTCCTGTCAGGTCCCCATAGATCCCTATCGGGCCGATGTCATTGTGGCGGAAGGGGGGAACCTCCGGGCTTCCTGTGATGTATCTATTTTACTTTATTCCTTCTTTGCTTTGATGTATCTTCCTGGGAATGGAAAGGAGGAAGGGTGAGCCTAGGGCCATTTGTTTTGTATCAGCTCCAGAGAAACAATCTCGCAGCACCTGAGAACAAATTCTTATCACCTTCTCAGCTCAGAGTTCTCATAACACCTTCGCACCTCTGGATTGGCTCCCTATGGACTGGGCAGTTGGAAGAGGTTTTGAAGAGTGGGTTTTAACCTAATGTTTTTGCATGGGAATTTTAGATCCTGCCTGCTTTCTCTGCAGTCACTATCTCTCATTAAAAGTTCCTTTTGAAATGCTGCTTGCTTCAAGAATTCTGTTTTCTTGAGGAAATAGCTGAGACAGGACCTTACAAGCCCAGAATGTCTATTCTAACTTTTAGCTAGAATTTTAATATGACAGTGTTATCTGTATATTTAATAGAAAGGATCATTTAAATAATATGATGAGATAGTTCTTACTCTACTCCACAATAGATTTATTCTAATCAGTCTAAGCAAACAGATCTAATGTTAAAAAGGAGGTACTGTATTTGATCAAATATAATTTTTTTATTCATTTTTGAACAGATTATCCTTTGGACTATGATGTAAGAGAAGAAAAATCTTCAAAAAACCTACTTGGTTCTGCCACAAGTGAGTATACTAAAATCTACTTTTCATCTTACAAAGTTTAGGAAAAGTATTAAAACCTGGTTGCTCTAACACAGGGGTCCCCAACCTGTGGACTGGGACAGGCTGCTCAGTGCACGCATATGTGTGCGCACATCCCCCCACTCATGCTAGTGCCGCGGCCACGGGACACAAAAACAGGATGCTGTGCTGCGCGGTGCAAAAGAGGGCTACTGCTGCAGCTTGAGGTGTGAAAACAGGATGCCACCGCACTGCAGGGTGCAAAAATGGGCTGACACTGTGCCTCGGGACGCAAAAAGGGGACACCACTGTAATGTGGAGTGCAAAAACGGGACATAGCCGCGCCATGGGGTACAAAAATGGGATGCTGTTGCGCCTCAGGGTGCAGAAACGGCACTGTGCACAAGAATGGGGCAATGTTAACGACTATCACGCAAGCGCTAGCACTGCCCCATTTGTGTCACATGCATGCTTGCAGCCCTGTGCACGCATGCGCATGTGCGCGCATGTAAAATGCTTCCCCCTCTCTTTCCTTCTGGTCCGCCAACCAAGAAAGGTTGGTGACCTCTGCTCTAGCACACGGGTGTTAAACTCAATCGCTTCACGTGATGTATCATGACGTATTGCAACATTTTTTGCCTTTGCGGAGCCGGGGTGGGCATGGCCTGTGCGGGATGCATTCGGCCCATGGGTCGCCAGTTTGATACCCCTGCTCTAGAAGGTCATGGTGCAGATGTGTTGAGATATGTTTAAATAGCTTGCGGGGTGGGGTATTACTGGATTGTTTCTTGGTGAATAAGAGTTATTTTTTATGCATTTGTTATTCTGTTGTTTTAGTCTTATTTATGAATGAAGGATATGTAAATTACTCATAAAAGGTAGTGATTAGAATGGCATAAATCCAGATAAATGAACTATTTGGGAAAGAGTCCAGAAAATTGTTTCAGGATGCTGCACAGGTAGTCCTCAAGTTACGAGTGTAATGGAGCTTTCACATTCCAGTTGTAACTCAAAAACTCATGAGAGTGAATCTCATACCTCTAACATGAAAATCCCCTGCTCGTTAAAATGCACGTGACTCGTTAAGTGCACATGTATCGCAGAGTGGGGAAGGCCATGGGGGGGGCTAGTGATGGCCTCCCCGAACCACTAAGATACCTCATGCTTCCCACTCCCTTCTTGCCGCGCCGAAGTCACTTACCTTGAAAAGATCTGTCTCCTCTCTGCCATGGTTCCTGCTTT
The DNA here is from genome assembly GCF_001527695.2 of Protobothrops mucrosquamatus. Classification (NCBI taxonomy): domain Eukaryota; kingdom Metazoa; phylum Chordata; class Lepidosauria; order Squamata; family Viperidae; genus Protobothrops; species Protobothrops mucrosquamatus. The sequence continues at coordinate 178,150 of NW_015387177.1, forward strand.
TGAGGGACAGGAGAGTCAGTGGAAGCCCCTGGGTGCTATAATATCGCACGAGTTCAGGCACCGATCCTTTTTTGCAGAAAATGGGTGACTGAACTCTCGTACAGTTTGCGGTGCCTGCCTCCTGCTCCCCCCCCAACTCCGGAGCCATGCGGTCCCTGCCTCCGGAACAGAAATCGGGGGAGGCTTTTGCATGCCTCCGGAGGTTGGATCCAGGCCTCGGAGGACTGCTCCAAACTGCTGCCGCACAGAACGGAGCTTCCGGAGGTTGTATCCAGGCCTTGGAGGGGTCCTCCAAGCCGTGTGCACCCAGAACAGAGATCAGGGGAGGCTTCTGCATGTCTCTGGAGATGGATCCAGGCCTCGGAGGGGTTCTCCAAGCTGCTGCTGCCCAGAACAGAGATCGGGGGAAGCTTCTGCATGCCTACAGAGGTTGGATCCAGGCCTTGGAAGACTGCTCCAAGCTGCTGCTGCCCGGAACAGAGCTTCCGAAGGTTGGATCCAGGCCTCGGAGGAGTCCTCCAAGCTGTTTGCACCCGGAACGGAGATCGGGGAGACTTCTTCATGCCTCTGGAGGTTGGATCCAAGCCTCAGAGGACTGCTCCAAGCTGCTGCTGCCCGGAACAGAGTCTCTGGACTCCCCCGACCTCTATTCCAGGCGCAAGCGGCTTGGAGGACCCCTCCGAGTCCTGTATCCAGCCTCCAGAGGAATGCAGAAGCCTCCCCCGATCTCCATTCTGGGCAGCAGCAGCTTGGAAGACCCTCCGAGGCCTGGATCTAATGTCTGGAAGCTACATTCTGGGCAGCGGCAGCTCAGAGCAGTCTTCTGAGGCCTGCATCCAACCTCCAGAGGCATGCAGAAGTCTCCCCCAATCTCCATTCTGGGCACAAACGACTTGGAAGACCTCTCCAAAGCCTGGATCCAACCTCTGGAAGTTCTGTTCTGGGCAGCTTGGAGGACACCTCCAAGGCTCCAGGGAGGAATAGGGTGAATGTTGCAAAGCCTCTGCAGTCGCTTGAAAGGGCAAACGACTGCCGTAGTGCTGCAACATTCGTAATTGTGGGACTTGCTCATAAACACTAGGGGGCACCGATCATGTAACTTCGAACAAACGTTAAATGAATGCTCGTAACTCGGGGATTACCTGTACTTTGTGTATAGTAAACATTTTTAATAGCTTTCCATGCATTTTCTGCTTTAAAATGTATTGTTCATCGGGAACATTACCACTTTCAGAACAGAATGAATCCTAAACCTTTTATTGTTCAGCAGTACTTTGGATTCACTTCAGTTGTTTGATTCTTATCCAGCCCATTATGTAACTTAGACAATATTCTATATTATTAACAACTCATAATGAATAATAGAAATTTCTGCTGTCAACATATTGATGGCATTTCACTTTAGTATTCTGGATGATTATTTCATGTATATGTATATAAAATACAGGTAATTGGCAAAATTCTTTAAAGGTTGCAGACCAATAGCTCAAGTAACAAACAATTTCTCCTTAGTTTTAAGTTGGATCTTTCTTTAATGATCTTCCACCCATTACTTCTTGTCCTGCCCTCAGGTGCTTTAGAGAATGTTGATTCCATCTTCTCTGTGACAGCTGGAAAGCAACTGTCACATCACACTTTATCCTTCTTTTCAGTAAGCTAGACATACCTAGTTCCCTTAAGGGATTAGCCTCCAGATCTCTTATCGTCTTTGTTGTTCTTCTCTGGATGTTGTTCTTCCTAGGATGTCAGGATCTTTTTTTGTATCGTGACAACCAGAACTGGATGCAGTATGCCATGTATGGCCTCACTACTTTGCAGTATATAGTGATACTAGTTCTTCATGTAATTTTGATGCTATTCCTTTGTTGATGCAGCCTAGATTGGCTTTTTGGCAGCTGCAGCATCTGCTGGCTCATCCTTAAGTGGTGTTCACCAGGACATCTAGATCCTTCTCACAATTACTACTGTTGAGCTAAGGACCACCTATTCCCATGGTGGCATGCAGAGCCCTCTCTGTGGGCACGCACGCCGTTGCCCCAGTCCTAGGCCTTCAGTCCCGTCCATGAGCAAGCTGCATCAAAATCTCCCTGGGCAAGTGGCTTTTTAAGCTGGGTTTTATAAGATCTTTTCGCTTTAGGCCTCCGCCGCCGTGTGCAAAAAAAAAGTTCAATCAATTTCAACTTCTCGCGGGGGAAAAAAAGATCTCGCAAAGTTGGAATTGATTGAACTTTATTTTTACTCCCACACAGCAGCGGAGAAGAGAACTCCGCAACTCTGCCTACAGAGCCACCAAAGCTCTAGCTGAATGGGCAGGTGAGGGGGGAACCTGCCCCACTTGTTCCATGGCCGCTTTTAGCCGAGCCACATTGCAGCAGCATTGGGCGCAATACATGAGGTAGCAAACAGCCGCGTCATGCCAAAACCGGCCGTTTGCCACCTCCTGCCCAATGCCGCTGCCATGAGGCTGCAGAACAAGCCGGGTGGCGGTAAGAAACCGGTATACTGGTTCCTTACCTCCACCAGGTTTGTTCCGCAGCCTCATGGCAGCGGCATTGGCTGCAATGCGCAAGGCAGCAAATGGCCGCGGCTGGCAGCAAACAGCCATGTCACGCCAAAACCAGCCGTTTGCCGCCTCCTGTGCAATGCTGCCATAAGGCCGGGGAACAAGCCCGGCTTGGTCTGCGGCCTCATGGCAGCGACATTGGGTGCAACGCGCGAAGCAGCAAACAGCCCCATCGCGCCGAAACCGGCCATTTGTCACCACACGCATCGTGCCCAATGCCACTGCCATGAGGCTGCAGAACAAGCTGGGCAGAGGTAAGGAACCGGTATACCGGATCCCCCTCCCCTACTCCACCTGCTGCTGGAGGGCTGGCCTGGTATTCGCAGCGGGCTGTGTAGGCCCAAAGTGCGCCGGTCGGGGGGCCGGCAGGCTGTGGCTGCTGACGGACACAGTTGGCCCCCAAGTGCTCGCTAATCATGTCAGGCAGCAGCCGCCCCGGTCCCTGCCTCACCTTGCCTTGCCCTGTGGCAATGGCACCCCTGCCCTGCCCACTGCCTAGCCTCACCCCCCCAGGACGAACCTCTGCCCACCGTCCCACCCACCAGAGACCCCCTGGATCTCCCCCAACCCTGCCCAGCCCTCACAGGCGTCCCTCCCTGCGAGCAACATCGAGATGGCCACGCCCACCCTGGCCATCCAGTCTGCCATGACCACCCACCCAGTGGGCCACACCCACCCGGCACCCGACAATAAATAAGTGGGGTTTGGGTTGCAGTTTGGGCACTCGGTCTATAAAAGGTTCGCCATCACTGACCTATTTTATACTTGCGCATTTGATTTTTCCTGTCTAGGTGCAGGACCTTATTTTTCTCACCACTGAACTGCATCTTGTTGGATGCTTGTCTGTCAAAATAACACAATGTTAAAATAATAGAGTTGGAAGGGACCTTGGAGGTCTTCTAGTCCAACCTGCTGCTCAAGCAGGAGACCCTATACCATTTCAGACAAATGACTGTCCAGTCTTTTTTTAAAAGCCTCCAGTTATGAAGCACCCAAAATTTCTGAAGGCTGATTCCACTGGTTTATTGTTCTCATTGTCAAGAAGTTTCTCTTTAGTTCTAGGTTGCTTCTCTCCTTGGTTTAGTTTCTTGTCTTTTCTTCTGGTGCTTTGGAAAATAGGTTGACCTCTTTTCTTCTTTGTGGCAGCCCCTCAAACATTGGAACACTGCTATCATGTCACCCCTAGTCCTTCTTTTTAGTAGACTAGACATGGCCAATTCCTCAACTGTTCTTCATATGTTTTATCCTCCAGCCGCCTAATCATCTTTGTTTCTCTTCTCTGCACTCTTTGTAAAGTCTCAACATCTTTTTTATATTGCAGTGACTTTTTAAACTGATACCAATACTTCTTGTGATCTTTATCTATCCCTCTGTTAATGCACCCTAGGGTTGCATTGGCTTTTTTGGTGGCTGCAGCACACTGGTGGCTCATATTTAAGTGATTGTCCACAAGGACTCTAATATCTGTCTCGCAATTACTGCTATTGAGCCAAGTTTCACCTAATCTGTACCTGTACATTTGGGGTTTTTTGCATAAGTGTAAAACCTTATTTTCTCACCATTGAATTTCATTTTGTTAGATAGGGCCTAGTGTTCAAGTCTGTCGAGAACCTTCTGGATCTCGATCCTGTCTTCTGGGGTGTTGGCTATTCTTGCCAGCTTGGTGTCATCTGCTAATTTAATGAGTTCCCATTTTATTTCCTCATCTAAATAGTTTATGAAGAGTAATAGACCTAAGAGACAACCTTGGGATACCCCACTTTTCATGTAGATGTAGTTCCATTAAGGACTACATGCTAGAGTGGTTTGTCAGCCAGTTCCGAATCCATCTGCTGGTGATGCTGCCTATCCCACATTTTTCTAGCTTACCAAGAAGTAGATGATGGTCTACTTTTTTGAATATTTTACTGAAATCCAAGTATAGTGTGTTGACAGTGTTTTGCTGGTCCACTAATTTAGTCACTTTATCAAAGAATGAAATAAGTTTTGATTGGCATGGTCTTTTTTTGTTGGCTTCTGGTTATAACTTTGCTTGCTTCTAAGTATTTGCAGCTGTAGTGCTTGATTACCTTTTCCAGTATATTCCCAGGTATTGATATCAGCTAATTGGTTGGTTTTCTTTGCTCCTGGCCACTATTTACCAATTATTGCTGAATTCTATCTGCTTCTGAGTCTAATCCTTGAATCTTGACTCTGTCTTCTAAAGTGTTGGCAATTCCTCCCAGCTAGATGTCATCTGCAAATTTTATGAGTTTCCCTTTTATCCCCTTGCCTAAATCATTTAAGAAGATGTTCAAAGGTATTGGGCTAAGACAAGCCCCCCCCCCCATTGTATGCTCCCTTCCGTTTAAATCTAGTTCCATTGAAGACTACACATTGAGTGTGGTTGGTCAAGCCAGTTAGAAATTCATCTCGTGGTGATGTTGTCTAGTCCACATTGTTCTATCATGCCAAGAAGTAGGTTGTGGTCTGCTTTGTCAAATGCTGTACTGAAGTCAATATAGCATTTCCTTGATCCACCAATTTAGTCACTTTGTCAAAAAAGGCAATAAGGTTTGTTTGGCATGATTTATTTTTAACAAACCCAATTGGGTCCTAGTCATTGCTTTGTTCATTTCTAGATGCTTTCAAATCTGCTGCTTCATTACCTTTTCCAGGATTTTCCCAGGTATTAATGTCAGGCTGATTGGTCTATAGTTTCCTGGGTCCATATTTTTCCCATTTTTAGATTGAAACCATATCCAGTTGGCAGTTCCCTGCTGCGCCAAGATTTTTATTTTTTTTTCAATAAATTTTTTTATTATTTTCATCATAAAGAGAAAGCATACAAATATAACACAAATATAATATAGAACCCGCATCCCCCCCCGAGACTTCCCAAACCTAATCCCAGGATAATATTCAAATATAAGTAAACAATTAATAATATCTCTAACTCCACAAGGTATATAAGTTCTGCATGAATAAAAGAAATATATACATAAAAAAGAACCAGTTAATTAAAAACCTAAATTATATTCCACTATTCTATGCTTCTTTTGTATATAAACAATCCAT
>NW_015387177.1:187529-212129 GCF_001527695.2 Protobothrops mucrosquamatus
CCGGAGGAGTTCTCACCTACATCGTCCACAAGGGACGACTCGGGAACTCAACTCCTACCCCGGGTAGCTCACCTATCCCCCTCTGCCCAGGGGAAAGGTATCAAGCCGTTTGACAGCTGATGCTAGCTGTCAAAACGGCTTTTACGCAGAAACAGGCGGGAGGCAGCTACAGCTGCGTCCGACGAGGTCGCCTGCCACCAGAAGTCCCTGCTGCGCCAAGATTTGAAAGGTTTTGTTCAATGGTTCCAAGAGCACATCTGCCAGCTTCTTCAGAACCCTGGGGCCAGAACATGTGGTCCTGGCAATTTGAACTCATCTAGAGTGGATAGGTATTGTTAACCATCCCATTTGGCACATTCAACAAAAGAAACTCCCGGTTCTTTTTAAATTAACCATTTTAAATTTAAATTACAGTAGCTCTGAGATTTTTCCTGAGAAAACCCAGGTAAGTAACTCCCTTTTCCCCTCCAGGCCACCCACAGTACATAGTTCACCAATTGAGTTCAGTTCTTTTGCTTTGGGAAAAGCTGTCTGCTTCAGTCAAAACCTTCTTCATACCTCGGCCTTGTTAGATAACGTCTCCCTGGCAACAGATGGTTCATTTGCATTCCATAGCCTCCCTCCACCCTTAGGAATTCACCACCCTCCTCCCATCATTGTTTGGCAAAGGTGCTAGGGAAAAGCAGATACAAGCAACTATGGAGTGAGTCAGGTTTGACAGGTGTTCTCTTATCATTTTCTTGCCTATTTTGACTTGCATTCTTATTCTGTCTTCTGTTGCAGTACTATTTTTTCCTTTGTGTAAAGACAGATATAAGGAATTAATTAAGCAGTTCTACTTTCTCCCTTTTACTTGTGACCTCCCTGCCATCTTCGCCTGTTAGTGGACCGATCATTTCCTTGACTTTAGAATATAATATAATAGAGCTGGAAGGGACCTTGGAAGTCTTCTAGTCCAGCCCCCTGCTCAAGCAGGAGAACTTATACCACAGGTCGGCAACTTGCGGCTCTGGAGCCTTCCCCTGCGGCTCCCAGCCTCCTCTGCCATTTGCAGAGAGAAACAGACAGAGCTTCTCTCTCTCTCTCTCTCTCTCTCTCTCTCTCTCTCTCTCTCTCTCTCTCTCTCTCTCTGTGTGTGTGTGTGTGTGTGTGTGTGTGTGTGTGTGTGTGTGTGTAAAAAAAGAGAGTAGCCTCACCCTGTTCTGACGAGCTGACAAGCTTATTGGGCAGGGCTCCTCCCTTTGCTGCGTCTCTGTAGGAAGCAGGAAGGGCAGAAGAGAGCTAGCTAGGCCAGCTATGCTGACTCAGGAATTCTGGGAGTTGAAGTCCATGAGTCATAAAAGAGCTGAGATTGCCTACCCCTGAGCTAGCCCAATAAGAATGTGTGTCAGCTTGTTGGAGAACAGCTTGAAGCCAGCTTGCTAGGTGAGTAAAAGATCGGAGAGAGGAAGAGAGGGGGGGAGAGAGAAAGAAAGAGAGAGAGAGAAAGAGAGAGGGGGGAGAGCAAAGAGAGGGAGAGGAAAGAGAGAGGGGGAGAGGAAAGAGATAGAGAAAGAGAGAGAGAGAGGAAAGAGAAAAAGAAAGAGAGAAAGAGGGAGAGGAAAGAGAGAGAGGGAGAGGAAAGAGAGAGAAAGAAAGAGAGGGAGAGAGAGGAAGGAAGAGAGGAGAGAGGGAGGGAGAGAGAGAGAGACAGAGAGAGAGACTCTATTATATATATACCTATAATAAAGGTAAAAAAAAAGGATATATGCAATGTTATCTTCATTTTAGATATCAAAAGGGTTTTGCGGCTCCCAGTGTTTTGTTTTCGGTGGGAAATGGATCCAAGTGGCTCTGAGTGTTTCGGGTTGCCTACCCCTGACCTATACCATTTCAGACAAATGACTGTCTAGTCCAGGGTTCGGCAACCTGAAACACTGAAAGAGCCACTTGGACCCGTTTCCTCACAAAAAAAAACCCTGGGGGCCGCAAAATGTGCGCATGTGTGCGCGTGCAACGGGGCTTGATTGAAGAGTGGAGCCTAAGGCGAGACATGCATTGGCCCTGCTCCTGTCCAGCTCTGGTATGGACGGCTCTGCCGTCCTGGCTTCTCCTCCCCTCGGAAAAGACTGCTCTCCCCCCGCCCCACGCTCTCCCTTTCTGGGACTTTCTTTTTTCCGTCTTTTGGTGCGAAGGTTCCAAGGGAGGGGGGGAGGCCGACGGAGAGAAGGAGCTGCTGCGGCAAATCTTCCGAGGTGGCAGCAGACGGCTGCTCAGCTCACCTATTTCAGCCTGCTGCGGGAAGCCGGAGTTGAGGCTTCTGGCTCGTTCTGGGAGGGGTGCTCGGAAAAGAGAGGATTAGAAGCGGAAAGTGGAAGAAAGCTTCCAGCTGTCTGTGGTTCTTTCGCTGGGAGGGCGAGGAAGCAGCGGGGAAAGACAGCTCTGGAGGGAGCTAATGCGTCGTGCTTCTCTTTGCAAACGAACGCGAAAGGTTTGGGGGTTTCGCTCGCCCGCCCGGGTTGAGACCCTGCGCCGCTCCTTCTCCTGTGGCCGGGGAAAGAGGGCCGGCCCCGAGCCTGTCCTGGAAGACTTTTTAGGATATCCCCCACACCCTCCCCTGTTAGCCCAGGCACTGCGGCTCCGCAGCAGGAGGGAACCCTCCGGACCTTTGGTACTCCCGGCTTGCCGGCGAGGCTTGTAAACTCGGCTCCTGCCAGGGAAGCAGCACCTTTTGGGGCAGGGGCTCTGAGCAATTGCACGCTTCGGGGAAGGAGCACTGAGGCCTGCAAGCAGGCAGGCAGGCAGGCAGACGCTGGGCAGCACGAACTGAGCAGCGGCAGCTGGGCAGCACGAACTAAGCAGTGGCAGCTGGGCAGCACGAACTGAGCTGCGGCAGGAGGGAGGTGGGGCCTTGGCTTGTTGCTTACCAAGACAGTGCTTAGTTTGTGCTGCCCAGCGTCTTTTGTTCCGCCGCCGCTCAGGCCCCTTTTCCGCCGCTGGAAGCACGCCGCATTAGCTGGCACCACAGGGGGTGGTCCCACGGCAACGCCGACAGTCCAGGCCATGCACCACTGGCGTCTCCGGTCCTGAGCCGCGAGCCACAGGAAATATCTGGGCCCGAGTTGTCCGCTGCAAGGACACCCCGCTCATGGCAGTGCCGCCAAACCGCCTTCTATGCCGCTGGCGTCCCCCAGGCTAGAGCAATGAAAGCCTGTCCAGCTGGTCGTCAGGGTGCAGAACCGGGCCACGGACGGCAGGCCTTGCTCACCGGCAACGCTGGAGCTTTCCATGCCAACCGGTAGGTCTTCCGTGCCGCTCCGCTCGGACCGCTGGCTTCTGGCTGCGGCGCTGTCTCCCTCCGGAGCTGTCTTTTCCCCCCCTCCCGTCTATGTCGAGCCCACGGGGCTTGATAGGCAGACAGAGTCCCACAAACCAAAGAAGTTGAACCAATCAATTCAAACTTCGCGAGGTTTTTTTTCGTGAGAAGTTTGAATTGATTGGTTCAACTTTTTTAGTCCCACTTTTTGTGGGGGGGCTGCATATGGCTGGGAGTTGCAGGAGACGGCTGAAAGAGCCGCATGTGGCTCTGGAGCCGTGGGATGCTGACCCGTGGTCTAGTCTATTCTTAAAAATCTCCAGTGATGGAGCGCCCACGATTTCTGAAGGCAAGCTGTTCCACTGGTTACTTGTCCTTGCTGTTAGGAAGTGTCTCCTTAATTCCAGGTTGCTTCTCTCTTTGGTCAGTTTCCAACCATTGTTTCTTGTCTTACCCTCTGGTGCTTTGGAGAATAGTTTGACCACCTCTTCTTTGTGGCAGCCCCTCAAATACTGGAATATTGCTATCATGTCACTCCTATTCTTTTCTTTAGACTAGCCAAACCCAAATCCTGCAGCTGTTCTTCATGTGTTTTAGTCTCCAGGCCTTTGATTATTTTAGTTGCTCTTCTCTGAACTTTTTCCAAAGTCTCAACATCTTTTTTGTAGTATGGTGATCAAAATTGGCTGCAGTATTCCAGGTGTGGTCTTACTAGGGTTTTATAAAGCGGTACTAATACTTTGCATGATCTTGATTCTATGCCTCTGTTTATACAACCCAGGATTGTATTAGCTTTTTTGGCTGCTGCTGCACACTGCTGGCTCATAGTCAAGTGATCATCCCCTAGGACTCCAAAGTCCCTCTCATAGTTGTTGTTTTTAAGCCAGGTTTCGCCTAATCTGTATTTGTAGCTTTGATTTTTCCTGCCTAAATGTAAAACTTTGCTTTTCTCCACATCTATTTTGTTGGATAGGGCCCATTGTTCAAGTTTGTCAAGATCTTTTTGGATCCTGAGCTTGTCTGTTGGGGTGTTGGCTATTCCTGCTAGTTTGGTGTCATCTGCAAATTTGATGAGTTCCCCTTTAATTCCCTCATCTAAGTCATTAATGAAGATATTGATGAGTACTGGGCCTAAGAGGGAGCCTTGTAGTACCCCAGTGCTTACTTCTCTCCATGTGGATGTAGTACCATTGAGGACTACTTGCTGAATACAGTTTGTCAGCCCGCTACAGATCCATCTGGTGATGATGTGCTCTATCCCACTTTTTTCTAGCTTACTAAGCAGCAGGTTATAGTTTATTTTGTCAAATGCCTTACTGAAGTCTGAGTATACTATGTACACAGCGTTTCACTGGTCTACTACTTTAGTCACTTTATCAAAGAATGAAATAAGATTGGTTTATAAACCTGTGCTGGTTACTGGTTATAACTTTGTTTGCTTCTAGTTGTTCGCGGATCTGTTTTTTGATTATCTTTTCCAAGATCTTCCCAGGTATTGATGTTAGACTGATTGGTCTATAGTTTCCTGGGTCTGTTTTTTTTCCTTTCTTGATGATGGGAACCACATCAGCCCTTTTCCAATCATCAGGTACTTCCCCGGTGCTCCAGGATTTTTGAAATATATGGTACAATGGTTCTGAGATAACATCTGCCAGCTCCTTTAGAACTCTGGGATGTAATCTGTCGGGTCCTGGTGATTTATATTCGTCAAGGTCGGATTGGTGTTCTCTTTACCATTTTCTTGCTTATTTTAATTTTTGTTTCTAGTCTATCTTTTGAGTAGTTCTTTTAGTATGTTGGGCTATAATTTCTTTTTGTGTAAAGACTAATGCAAAGTTCTGCTTTCTCCCTACTGCCTGTTGCTTCCTTGCCATCTTCCCTCTTTAGTGGAGCTACAGTTTCCTTGACTTTTTTCTTGTTATTAATATGTTGAAAAACCCTTTTTTTTTTGTCCTTGATTTCTGTTGCAAATCTTTGTTCATTCTGAGCCTTTATTTCCTGACTTCATCTTTGCATGTTCTGGCTATCTACTGATAATCAGTCTTAGTTATCTCTCCCTCTTTTTATTTTTGTACTTGTCCTTTTTGTCTTTCAGTTTCTCAGAGAGAGCTTTGTGCAGCCATGCTGATTTCCTCTTGAATTTCTTGTTTCTCTTTTTCAATGGTATTGCACTGGACTGGGCCCCTATGATCATACTTCTTAGTGTTTCCCACGCTTCTTGAGTTGTTTTCCCCTTTAGGATTTTCGTCCATGGAATATTTCCTAGGTTCTCTCTGAGTTTGTTAAAATCAGCTCTTTTGAAGTTTAAGACTCTGGCTGGATTATTTCTATTGTTTGTGTTTGTATTATATTGAATTTCAACATGACGTGGTCACCTTCACCCAAGATTCTGGCAACTTCAACTCCCTCTATCACTTCTTCTCTATTAGTAAGGATTAGGTCCAGTATAGCTTTACTTCTAGTTCCCTCCTCCATCTTTTGGCTGACAAAGTTGTCAGCTAGGTTGGTTAAGAATCTGTTTGATCTCCCACTCGCTGCAGAGTTTGTCTCCCAGTTGATATCTGGATAGTTGAAGTCTCCCATTACTACTGTGGTATGCTTCCTACATACATTTGTCAACTGATTGGCAAAGAGTTCATCTATTTCTTCTGATTGGTTGGATGGCCTGACTTTTTTTATAGATCTGCATATATTATGCATGTATATGGTGCATATATTAGCCAATCTTTAGTTACTTGAAGGTAACAAGTGATGGATCATTTATAAATCAATATTTCCTAGATTTTCAGCTCATAGTACTACTGCTTGAGAAAAAGAAAAATTGGGGGGAGTGACAGAAATCTTTCACTTTTTAATGACAAATTTTCTCCTAATCACCTAATGGCAAACATATCCTCCAAACATTCATAATAATAAATTGCACTGGAGGTGGTTCAGCCCTTAATTACTTCATCTACTTTTCTATTTTTTAATGAAAATTAATGTGTACATATCTAATTAAATAGTTACTTCTTTATATGTATGCAGTTTTTTAAAATAAAAAATCCTACTCTGAGTACTATAGAATGTGTATTTAGATCGTATCAGGCAACAAGAATGCAGTACTTCAAACCAGCTTTCAGATTTTGAATGGGTTTCATTCTGGATTTCAGCATGAGCAACACCGGAATATGTTTGATTTTCTTAATTCTAATCAATAGGGGTTCAGAAAATGCTATGTTTTCATATACGATTTTAAATTCTTGACTACCCTCATTATGAATGAGAATTTTCATTTGAGTTTCATATAAATTGATATAATTTACTGCTCAAAAACTATATACCTAACAGAACAAATATCAGTAAAATTGGTTTCCAACTTTAAAAATAAATGATGGGATATGTGTCTGACACTTTTTTAGATGCCATTTTAAATATGGTGAATATTGCTGCTAATATACTTGGAACAAAAACTGAAGAGGACACTGCAGAACAAGGTAGGCATATACAATGTTATCTAATTAATTTATGGAATACATTTTAAATGGATTTAATTTTGTTTAGATGGATTTTTTCTTTGTTTTGCATAATAATAAAAATTCTGAAATTAATTGTAAGAAATTAACATTTTTACCTTATTTTTCTTCAACAGGATATAAAGTAAATAAACAAACAGCTTTTCATTTTAAAAAACAATCTGAAGTAATAGTAAAACAATAAGTAAAGTAAAAAATATTAGGGAAATATTTAGCAATTGATTAACAAACCAATAATTTAACCATAGCAATTAAAATCACCTCAAAAAGAGTGCAGCTATCTATGGACCAAAAACATTTACAGAAATAAAGCTTTTAATATATGTTAGTCCCACTAGCTCAACCAGACCAGAAAATCAACTCCACAGGAGGACTAGAATTGCACTATAACAGAACCTTGCAAATCCACTTGTGCTTTTAATACCCCGGTATTATTTGTCTGAGCCACTTCTGAGTGTTATCTTGCTTCCCAAGACTTAATGTTTCAGCTTTCTTTGCCTAGGTAACAATTCTTGCATATTTCCCCTCACTCTCTACAATCTCTCACATAAGACCATGCCCTGTGAGAAGGAGGCAAAATGAGTTTTCTTTGAAAGATGTCCATTCAGGACATAGAATTGAGACAATTATTGATTATTTGTGTACCATCTAGATCAGTGATGGCGAACCTTTTTGAGACCGAGTGCCCAAACTGCAACCCAAAACCCACTTATTTATCGCAAAGTGCCAGGGCTGCATCAGCATTGTGGTGCCCTCAGGGGGGGTGAGGAGAGCGTGGCCCACTGGGTGGGCGTGGCTGCAGTGGCCACGGAAGACTGGATGAGGATAGCTGGGGCCAGTCCCTTGCCATCTCCGGGGCATCCCCGGGGGGCCAATGCCGCTTGCTCGTTCACTTCCTGCCCTGTTGTTTCCAAATGCCATATGCTCGCTACTCTGGCGAACTCTGCTGGGGCAACGGGACGTGTGCCCACAGAGAGGGCTCTGAGTGCCACCTCTGGCACGCGTGCTATAGGTTTGCCACCACTGATCTAGATCCTCTGTAGTGAGAGAACGTGTAAATCTTACATAAATAAATATTACACATTGAATAGTATACTAGTAAATTAAAAACAAGTAATTTCTTCTGAAATCACAATACAGTTCAATGGAATTTCATATAATTAAACTGTATGTCTTTTCAATAGGAAACAATGTTTCTGAAAACACAACTGCCACTTCCAGAGAAACACCCAATCTACCAGAACCAACCCCTGTTCCTTCTTTAGAGTAAGTAATGTGTGCTAGATAATTAGGCTAATCTGAATGTGGTTTGGAAAATTAAAACTCTAAAGGAAGGTTAAACTGAGACTCTGTTTGCTTATGCAAAGAGTTTTCTTTTCATTCTGAAAATATGAAAGCTAGAAAACCGAAAAATGGAAATGGAGAATAGGTTTTTTTGTTTTTTCCCTGAAACATTCCTTCCACAAGTAAATTGAAAAACTTAATTATGAAATATATTCTAATATTTTCATTCTAACTTGTGTGTAAAATGGTTCAGATACAAAAAGAGCTTATGCTTAGAAATATATCAAACAAAAAACTCATGAACAAGTGAAAGAATATTAAGTTCTTTAACCACTTTTTTAAAAGGATATACTAAAGTGCACATTTATTCTATTAATTTTTCAACCTGTGTTTGTAGACTTGTTTCTCCAGAAATACCAGCGACTGAAAATGAGATGTTAGTTTTGGAAATTACGGGAGAGAGACCAATTGTTCAGCTTGTTCATGAATATGAAGAAGAAGTCAGTCAGTCCACCGTGACCCTGCTGCCAAGTGATGAACAAGAAGAGGAAGTATCATGGTTTGAGCATGAAACACAGATCTATTGTTACAATCTGACTGCAGCTTGTTGTATTTCTCGTTTTTCAGAGTATGTATTCAAATGGTGTTCAGCAATAGCAGTTCTCCATCCTCCCTGCAATAAAACTGATAGCATTTTGGAAAAACATAATTCTGTTACTGTTTCACAAATACAACTAGTTCCAACCAAATCATTGCATATTTTGGTGCATGAGCAATCTTCAGAAAAACCAGATGCCTTAATTATAGACTTATCTGAAATGGCAGTAGGTGTTCTAAGCAGTGTATTAAATGAGGCTACAATTAATCAGACTGAAGTTACTTTTGAACTGGAGCCTAGTCATCCACAGACTGTATCACAATCCATCCTCTTAGATGTTACAACAGGAACCAGATCACCATCTATAGTAGAGGTGTCCTCTGAGCCTACAAAATATGAAAATGTATCTGAAAATCCAGAGATCCTTTCCCAAGAGGAAATCCTTGCTGAAGAAAACAAACTTGTAGTATCTGTTACAGACAAACCTCCTATACCAAGTATTATAACTGAATTCAGGGTGTTGAACACAGAAGAAAAAACCTCGATGGAAACTACTTCAAAGCCAACAGAAATTGTTTTACAGTCCGAATGTACAGTAGCCATAGAAAGCTATGGTGTGGAAACAAAAGTTAGTTCTTCGGAAACAGAAAAGCAGGAGGTGTCACTTGTGGAATCGTCTTCTTTGGAAATAAAAGATGATGAGCAGACTGTTGAGGAAACGTTTCTTGCCATTTCAGTTTCTGGTGGGTTGGCAAGAACTGCCACAGACTTTTATGCCGAACTACAGAATTCCACAGATTTAGGCTACACAAATGGGAATCTTGTTCATGGGTCAAATCAAAAAGAGTCTGTGTTTATGAGACTCAATAATCGCATAAAAGCCCTGGAAGTAAATATGTCTCTCAGTAGCCGCTATTTAGAAGAACTAAGTCAGAGGTATGTACAGCAATGGAATTCTTACTGTCTGATTTTTTTTTTTTAAAAAAAATGAAATATATGTCACATGGTCACATTGCTAAGCAACAGAAATCCAGGCAGTCCTAGTTGCCATCATAATATGAAGCATGCAGTTGTTAAGGGGGGGAAGCAGAGGGGGTCTCAGGTAAGGAAAGCAGAAGTGCCATAGAGCGTGGAGGAGGCCTTGGGAGGCCCCGTGCAGCTGCATACAAGTTGAGGGAGGTGTTGCAGAATAGCCCAAGCTCAGGAAAAGCAGGAGAAAGAGGGTGCAATGTATGGAAGTAAAAGGGGGAAAAGAACATGGTACATGTGGGAGCAAATGGGGGAAGAAAGGCACAGAGCATGCATTGTGCAAGAAAAAGGGGAAGGAAGGTATGATATGTCTGTGAGCAAAGGAGGGATGGACGGCAGAGGGCTTAGAAGGTATAGTGTGCGAGCACAGAAAGCTGCAGGGGAGAAGATTTACCTGAGTGAAGTGCAGCCTTGTCTGCTTGTTTTCCTATTGATTTTGCTTGTTGGAAGCCAGCTGGGAAAGTCACAAATGGAAATCACGTGTCTGTGGGATGCTGTAACCAATAAGTGCGAGCTGATTGCCAAGTGTCCAAATTTTGTTCACACGACTGTGGAAGTGCTGCAACAGCTGGAATTTTAAGGGCTTGCAAAGCAATTGAACAGTCGCTGAACAAATGGCCATTGAGGACTGTAATTATTAATGCATAGAGAAATGATTTGTATAAAGTTTTAAATAAGAATACAAGGAATATCCATGCTACTTGGGGGACTTAGTGTTAAAAAATAATTTATGTTAATTGTGCATGATGGTCTCAGAAATCAAGGAAGCATAATTTTATTCTGATGGCCAAAATTTCTTTTATGTATAATTGTAAAATCATCATGCAAAGCATCTTTGGGTACCGTCCCAAAAATAATTTAAAACTAACAATCCTTTCCTTGGAAGGAAAGATGTGCTCATCAGTTGAGCAGCCTTACAATGTTTTTTAAAAGGGTTGAGGTTTTGTTTTGTTTTTCTAATTGTGCAGATATAAGGATGACTAAATGAAATTGGGAAGAGATGAGAAATGATAGTAAGATTTTCTTTTACTTTGTAGGTATCGAAAGCAAATGGAAGAAATGCAGAAAGCTTTTAATAAGACAATAATAAAACTTCAGAACACTTCATGCATAGCAGAACAGCAGGTGTGCAGAAACCTATTTTTTGTTATCTGTAACTTAATGGTTTTGAAATTAAAGAAACAAGTTTATTTTACAAGTAGTCCCTGAGTTATTATGGGAATTGGAGCTAGGTTTACCATCACTAAGCAATGCAGTCATAAAGCATGTTGTAACGTGACTGCATCGCTTAGCAATAGAAATCCTGGCACACTCAAGGTCCTTAGGATCTATAGCAGGCTTTTTAAAGAAAAAGTGACAGTGATTTACAGGAGTGATTTGCTGGCTTCCCTATTTACTTGCTTTTGGGAAGCTGGTAGGGAAACTGACAAAAGATTATCACATGACCACAGGGATGCTGCAAGAGCCAGAACTTTGAGGATTGATCATAAGTCAATTTTTTCAGCACTGCTGTAACTGTAATTATTAATGAACAGTCGCCAAACAAATGGATATAAACTCACTACAAAGGCAATTTTTGCAATATCAAGAATAGCTAATACTTCTTTATTATCATTAAATGAATTTCTTATTAATAAAAAATTAAGACCACCTTTATTTTTCTACTATATTAGCATGACTAAGTCAGTTTGTGTTTAGTTTTAGGGGAAACTAGACAACCCATGACCTGTTGGGTCATCCTTTCAGAGATATTTCTTTACCAAATTCCTCAAAGCCTTCAATAGTTATAGAACTTCTAATATAGTGCCTTCACTGGACAAGTTGGGATATATTCAGAGATGTATGTATCTGCCTTGAAAATAGCCCATGTTGCATCAGCACAGGAATTGTTTTATGACATTTAGTATTACATCATAAACTACTTTATGATAATGCTTGTCATAAAATGTTTCATAATTTTTTTTCAAATGTCAATTCCATGGGAGTTATAGGTTCTAAATTTTGGACATATTCTGTAATTTAGCCCATTTGATATATTTTGGTTCAAGATAGACAGACAGGAAATTGCTTACAATTTCTTCTTCCCCTTCTTTCTTTACAAAGCAGAGAGATTGGAGAAGAAGGGATTGTAAAAGAGAAAGGCATACAATGGAGAATATACCAATCTGTTTGTATAGTGCATGTGACTGCTGGCACCAGCATATTGCTTTTGTTGTATATTCCCCAATATGTGCCTCCTTATTCTCATGTAGTCCCTTCCTCTCCGATAGATGTAAATATTAATTCCCTTTTTATTAATTATCCCAGCATTCGGATGAACATTCCAAAGGGCAAAGGAGTTAGGACACAAGCAAAAGCCAAGGTTTGAAATCAATTAATCTTGTCAATATCAAGCCAGACAGGATAGTTTTGGTCACTGATTTCCCACTTACCACATGATGTTGCCAGTTCCCATTGTGGTTGCTAAATAAGGACTATGTATATTATCCAATTTCAGCAATCCTGCATTTCTATATAGTAAATACTTTTAAAGATTAAGAAGAAAAGGAAATCATGTTTTTTTACTATTTATCTAGGATTTGAAACAGACAGAGGCCATCCAGCTTCTACAGGCTCAACTAACAAATATGACATTCATTGTTTCCAATCTATCATCAACAGTAGCTGAACTAAAAAGAAAGGTAAACATGTAAATAATATGAAAGAAACATGTTTTAAAATTTAGGTACCAATTTTATATTTTGAACACTGTGTTTTTAAAAAAATATGAAATACTAGTAATGGGCATTTAATTTCATAGAAGATAGATTTTAATTAGCGTTCAGCCATATGGCTTCTTTATCAAAATAATTGATCTTGAAAATGCTAAGTTGAAATGCATTTTACAGTCCATAACTAACACTTTCATGTGAAAAAGTTGTCTACAATTGTTAGTCATTTGAAGATATGCTTATGTGTTGCCAACTGATCTGGACAAAATACTTTAAAGTATTTTGAATAGGTTTTCTATAGGATAATAAGCTCCTTATAATAGGAAGAATTAAAAGATAACCAGTAACAAATTTATGGCAGGCTTCTTACTGTACATATCTGTAGGCTGACATAATTGAATCCAATTATGGTATAAATAGAGCTGTTCCCATTAATAACATAAGGCTGTACTATGATGACTGTATACAAGCAAATAATCAATTTTCATTTTTCAGTAGTGTTTAAGAGAATTGTAGAAATTTGTATCATGGAATAGGCTTGCATGAGGGAGATTCCATACAGAGTTGAATTTATTTAATTCAATCAGTTAGGTCATACTATTTATTGAATGCTATCCATTATAGCTGACATTCTGTTAGACTTAAAGGGATACCTATGGGGGCAATAAGAGGAAAAGGCTTGAATCCATGGAGCAGGATGAGCCGCTGTATCTAGGAGCAACTGCTCTAAGTAACAACAGAATAGAGAGTTATAGCTACATTATATAGAATAAGACATTTTCATTTCTATGCCTTGACAATTTTTTATAGTCTATACCAGAAGTCCCCAACCTTTTGGGCACCAGGGACCGGTTCCGTGGAGAGAGGTTTTTCCGTGGACTGGAGGATGTGTGGTTTTGTGTGCTGTCTGCATCTCGCAGATGGGGCTTTGCTTGTTTCTGCAGCCCGGTTGCTGGCATGCGGTGGCCAGATACTGGTCCACGGACTGGGGGTTGGGGACCCCTGGTCTATACCACGGGTGTCAAACTCGCTACGTCGCGTGACGTCGCGACGTATCGTGACTCTTTGTATTGCTGGCAATGAGGTGGGCGTGGCTTCGGTATGATGACAGCGCCCCTTGAGCTGGCAGTTTGACACCCCTGGTCTACACACTCAATTATCATAGCTTAAAATGACCTTTACCGCTTTGTTAACTGCTAGATTGTTCTATTTCAAGCACAAAAGATTTGGCACAAATGGCATGCTTTTTTCACCAATTTTATGTTTGAACAGTATTTATGACTATCATAGCTGCTATAAGTGAATGTGATTGGGTAGAAAATATCATTTTGCAGAGAGGCTAAGAGAAAATAATTGTATAAGATCTGAAAATGCATCCAAGAAGGAAACTTGAGCCCTAAAATACAAACTTCTTGGCACTTACAAGTTTGGTCTTACTGTCTCTGTTAAGAGTCTGCTAGATCCATTTCAACTATCTCTCTGGATCACCCACATGCAAGTTCAAAAATGCACATACACAAACTCTCTCCCCCCTCAAAAAATAGGTTGCTCCATAGGCTTTTCTAATCTTACCTGTATTATGTGCAGTCCTTTCAACCCTAGCTCCAAATTCCTTCTCTATACCAGATTGCCTTACACTCTTCCCTATTCTATCCCCAAACCCCACATTTCCTGTTCCACCTACATGGGAACCCTTCCAGAGAAGAACTAGCTTCATTTTGTTCACCTTTCAGAGAATGTATCTTGGAAATAAAAATGGCAAACATTCCTGGCAGCCTGGGAAAGAAATTAAACACCAAAACAAAATTAAATTACTAGAAGCCAACATGGGTTTATCAAAAGATTTATTGGCAGACCTTATTGCATTATTTGACAAGATTAAATTAATGGACAAGCGAAATGCTGTAGACATACAGATAGTCCTCCACTTATGACTACAATTGAGCCCAAAATTTATGTGACCAAGCAAGGCAGTTAACTGAATTTTGCCCCATATTACAACCTTTTTCCCACAATTGTTAAGTGAATCACTGCAACTGTTAAGTGAATTATGTGGTTGGCTTCCCCCACTGATTTTGCTAGTCAGAAGCCAGCTGGGAAGTTTACAAATGGTGATCACATGACCCTGGGACAGTGCAATTGTCATAAATACATGCCAGTTGCCAAGCACCTGAAGTTTGATCAGGTGAGCATGGAGATGCTGCAATGCTGGTAAGTGTGAAAACCGCTCATAAGTCACTTTTTTCAGTGCCATTGTAACTTTGGTCACTAAACAAATGGTTGTAAGTCGAGGATTACCTGTAAATATAATAATAAACAAGAACAAGCAATAAAAGCAATAAAAGACAGCAAATTGGAAAAGATGAAAAACAAATCTACACCATTTAAAGAAGCATTCAAATACCCTTGCCAATGGCCTGGGCAAATAGCCAGCAATTTCCAGAATCTTAGAAACACCAGCATGGTGGGCCTGTCTGAATCTTGGGGGTGAACCTTATTCCAAAGAGCAGGTGCTGTGACAGTGAAGGTGCACTTTCAGGACCTGATAGCTTTATTTATCAAAGGTACCCAGAGTGTGCCAACCCTGCCAGACTGAAACAATGAGGAAGATATTACAGCAGACAAACTGTAGTATACTTGGCTTCAGTAAGGACCGAGTAGATCACAACCTGCTTCTTGTTGAGATAAGACTATGTGGGATACACTGCATCACCACCAGATGGATTCCTAACTGACCAACCAACCACCCTCACCATGTAGTCCTCAATGGAAGTACATCTGCAGGAAAGGAAGCATGCAGTGGGATACCACAAGGTTCTGCCTTATGCCCAATACTCTTCAATATCTTTACAAATGATTTAGATGAAGGGATAGAAGGGGAACTCATCAAATTTGCAGACAACAGCAAACTGAGGGGAGTAGCCAAGGCTTTAGAAAATAGGCTCAAGATCCAGAAGTACTTGAACTCTGGGTCCTATCCAACAAAATGCAATTCAGTGGTGAGAAAAGTAAGGTTGTAAGGCAAAAAAAAAAAAAGGCACAGGTATAGAATAAATCAGTGGTTCCCAACCTGTGGGCCATGAGGGGTTTCTAACCAGGCCGCGGAAACTGCCAGCGAGCGCACGTACGTGCATCCTCACTTGCGTGAGCAGCTGGCAAGCGCATGCACATGCTCCATTTGTGTGAGCAGCAGGCACGCATGTACATTGCTTGTGCAAATGGAGCTGTGAGCGTGTGCCCGCTCTTGCTGGCCGCTCATACTGAACCATCCCATCCCCCCCCGCCCATCTGCAAATCTGGAAAGGTTGGGGAACTCTGGAATAGATGGTACTTAGCTCAATAGCAGTAGCTGTGAGAGGGATCTAGGTGTCCTAGTGAACCACCACTTAGGTATGAGCCAGCAATGTGTTGCAGTTGCCAAAAAAGCCAATGCAGTCCTAGGCTGCCAATCGTATCAAGATCACATGAAGTGTTAGTACCACTTTATACTTTTTTGGTAAGATCACACTTGGAATACTGCATCCAGTTTCGGTCACCACGATACAAAAATGATGTTGAGACAGAGTGTAGAGAAGAGTAATCAAGATGATTAGGCGCTGAAGGCTAAAACATGATGAGCAATTGCAGGAACTGACTATGTCTAGTATAACAAAGAGAAGGACTAGGGCTGACAAGATAGCAGTCTCAATATTTGAGGAACTGTTACAGAGAAGAGGAGGTCAACCTATTCTCCAAAGCACCTGAAAGCAGGACAAGTAACAGGGAAACTTAATCAAGGAAAGATCCAAGCTACAACTAAGAAATTTCCTATCAGTGAGAACAATTAATCAGTGGAACTGCTTATTCTAGAAGTTGGGATGCTCCTTTACTGGAAGTATTTAAGTAGAGATTGGGCAGCCATTTGTCCAGAATGGTATAGGGTCTCCTGCTTGAGCAGGAGTTTGGGCTAGAAGACCTCCAAGGTCCCTTTCAAGTCTATTATTCTGTTATTAAAGTAAATCACAGATAGAAGAAGGACAATTGATATATTTGGAAAGTGTTGGGGACAGTTGTATCTGCAGAGATTACATTACTTAATTAGATATAGGTAAAACCTATTATTATAGCATAGATACTCATTTATATATATATATAACTATGATTATACAATCTATACAATTTCTTTTTCAGGTTTCAGATCACCAGAGTTACCTTGTGATTTCTTTGCTATTCTGTGCCATTCTAGTTTTCATGTTTTTTCTGCAACGTTGCAAACACAGACCAGAGCTGAATAACGATTACTTTTCAAAGGTTCTCAAAAGTAATCACTGTCCTAGTCCTAAAAGGTAACTTATTTCTCAGGTTTATTATCTTAGTCTAGATCAGGCATGTCAAACTGCCGGCCCGCGGGCCGGATGCATCATGCCAAAAACGTACCCACCCCATTGCCTGCAATGGGGAAAAGGTCCCGATACGTCGTGCGATGTCACGTGACATTGCGTGTTTGAAATGCCTGGTCTAGATCAATCAGGAAAACTAAGAACAACTGCATACTAAGACATACTTATGACTAAACTTATAAAATGCTTTTCATTACATAAATGCTTTCCATTATATAAATATGTAGAATGGAAAGTGTGTTGACGTGTGAAATTTATGAATGTATGAAATTTATGAATGAAAATTATGTGAAAAAGTGAAATTTTCAAATGGCTTTTGAAAGAACTTTGCCACTCAGGATAACTTGTAGATAGGTCATCAAAAATAGCTTAAGAACAGTTGCTCATCCTTCTAGCGCACAGGTGTCAAATTCGCCATGTCACATGACGTGTTGCGACATACCACAACTTTTTTTGCATTGGCAGGAGTGGGCATGGCCTCTTCATGATGCAACAGGCCGCGGGCTGGCAGTTTGACATCCCTGTTCTAGCGGGAAATAAAATAAATAAGCTATTTCAGCATATTGAAACAGTAAATACAAAAAAAGAAAGCAACACCCAATTGCAGAATATTATTACCCCCTCTCCTATGGGCCCTAACTACCAAAATAGCTACCAGAAATTTGCCTCTCCCTTGCAAAAGCAGAAGATGATGGCTCTATTTAGAAGCCACTCAGCAAGAACTAATGAATATGGAGTTCAAGCATTTGCTCAGTTTGGTTCTAATTTCTCATTTCACAATGCACATTATGCTTTATTTCTTGAGTTCTATAAAATAAAGAGAATGTAGAGTATACAATGGTATAAAGTTGTTTATCCTTTGTACAAACACATTTGAACCACTTAACAAAGTTTCTGAGTGCACTTTCAGTTTATATATTATATATTTTATACAAATATCTCCAAATGTTTGTTTGTTAATCAGAAGAGATTTGAAATAGCGTATTATCTCATTTATCCATCACAATAAATTTGGGTAAAACGTTCTGTATTTAAAAAGCATGTTCACATTTAATGGCTATGAAATAATGTCACTTTTAGAAATTTATCTTGCTTAACCAGGAAAATAAATTGATAAATCTTTTTTATGAGTACACAATGCTTCTCCAAATATTGGGGAAGCACAACTCCCAACAAATATGTTCAATACAGAAAAATCCTGTGAGATACAACTCGGCAGTAGGTGTACGACTACGTTGTTACACTCCTTGGAGATTTGTAAACTTCAACATGCATGCAAATTTCTGTAGCAATATAAAGCCTATACTTGGAAATGTAATGCTTTTACAGTAAGCTCTTGTGCTAAAGGAGAATTGGAAAATAGAAGCAATAGGTTTCTCAGAATGCTTCTAGAGTAGGAGACTGGATTTTAGAACTTGGACAGGGAAAGCTATTTAATGTACCTTTGTAGATAAGGCACTGTTTTTCTCCTGCAGGTGTATTTCTTCCTATGATGATATGAATGTGAAAAGAAGAACCTCCTTTCCACTCACTAGGTCTCATTCTTTTCAGCTAAATAGCAAAGAAGGTAAGGATAGCTATGGTTTAATTACTTGCTTCTACAGATTGCTCGTGAAATCTCTACTGTATTTCAGTTCAGAATAGTTTTCATAATCCGCATTATAATTTGTTGCAGAAATATAGAAGTTAGTGCAATTAAAACCTGATAGGTAGTCAGATTTGTTTGTTTGTGAATGTGTGTTAGCATTATTTTGGGTAGCTGTGCAATAAAGCAAACATAGGTCCACCAAGTGCTGCTATCTTTAGCAGTCCTTCCCCAGAGACAATTTATCAGGAGGATTTTGACTATTTCCCGAATATTGTGCTTTCAAAGCTGAGAATAAACGGATTTTGCTTTAGAGGTTTAAGAGTGCTATTGCTATTTGACTTTTATTTTAATTTCCTTTAGAACCTCATATAAACTGATAGATCATTACCACTTTGTGGCACCACAAAGACTTGTATGGTCCTATAATATGGTGCTCGTGGAAGACAAATTTTCAACAAAGTTGAAACATTAGAGGTAGAAGATACATATCTCTGAAGGTTCTCGATCTTTAGCTTTAGCATCTTGTTTTATCTTTTAAATTGTGCCTGTTTCTTGACATTCCAGTATACTTCCAAATCAATTTTGATGTACCTCTAGCCTTTCCCCTACAAGGTAACTATAGATTATGTTACAACTGGCACAATAGCAGATTTTGTGAATTCTTTTGGAATTCACAATGAAATTTAAATGCTTGTTTTTGATTACTCTCTTGGCGGTTAGAGGTACATCAAAATTGATTTGGAAGTAGTGTTTCCCAAATAAAGATTGACAAACTAAAAATAGCGATTTGACCTATTTTCCAAAGCACTAGAGGGCAAGACAAGAAATAACAAGTGAAGAACATTAAAGGGAGATTCAACCTAGAATTAAGGAAAAATTTCCGGACAGTGAGGACAATCAGTGGAACTTCCTGGAGTTGTGGGTGCTCCATCACTGGAGGTTTTCAGGAAGAGATTGGACAACTTTGAGCTAGTGAGAATAGAACTGCTGGCAGTCAAAACAGAAGTACATCAAAATAAAAAAGCAAAGATACAAAAAAAAAAGAATGACTTCCAACTTCTTTTATAGCAGATATAAATAAAGCTTATGTTAAAGGTAAGAATTATCTTGGTGTGTCCGTTGTAAATGCCCTTTCAATATCATTTTTATTTTGTCTGATAAAATTTGTTCTACATCTTCAATAACATCTTTTGGACATTATCAATGGAAGCAGATGTAATTACTGTCATTGTTGATATTGTAGCTACTATTTTCTGATTCCATTCTTCAAAAGTCTCAGAGTTTTTATTGTCACGACATTTTACATAATAGCAATAGAACTTAGACTTATATACCACTTCATAGTGCTTTACAGCCCTGTAAAAGCGGTTTATAGAGTCAGCATACTGCTCCCAACAATCTGTGTCCTCATTTTACTGACCTCAGAAGGATGGAAGGCTGAGGCAACCTTGATCCAGTGAGAATCGAACTGCTGACAGTCAGCAGAATTAGCTTGCAATACTGCATTCTTTTTTTTATACAAATATTTTATTGGTTTTTAACAATAACAATCTCCAGTGCGTGGTGTACAGCGTGATGTCTTGGTTTATATATTTGGAAAAAAAAGAAAAAAAGAAAATAAAAAAGGCAATAATAATTAATTAACAGTCAATAATGATTAAATTTGATAATTCCATAATTAGTATATTAATTAACAATATATTTCCTTGATTTTCCTTTCTCCCATTTGTATTCTCCTTCTTCATCCTTAACCAAAATATAATTCTTAATATTTTCAACATATAAATAATTAAATATAGACATTTTTCATATTTATACAAATAGTAATAACATCTATGTATAACACATTTTTATCAGCTTATATTATTCTTATAACCATCATCTCATTCATTCACCATGCATCCTATTTTCGTGAGTTTTGTTTAAGCTTAATTTTTCCTTTTATTCAATCCATTCTTATCAGTCATTATTTTCTCAATGTTAATCATCTAAATATCCATTTTTCCATTTAAGTACACCATCCCAATATTTTCATATTTCATGTGTTATAAAAATACTGTGCTTCTTGTCTATCATAACATCTGGGTATAACATCCTTTCTGATCAGCTTATATTTCATAATTATAAAAGTTACATCATCCCAATATTTTTACATTTCATATATTGTAAAACTTACTATATTACTTAAATCTCTTATCCCTCTTGTTATAGGGCCCCTTTATTTTCAAAGTTCTCTATTCTTTTAACCATATTCAAACAAGTGTTTACTCATGTAATACTCCATCTGATAGGGCGAGTCAAATCTCTTGATTCTGTCTCTAGCCTTCTTCTCTTGCCGAATAGCTTTCCAAGTTGATATATTCTGCTTACCTGGCAGTTTCTGTGCTTTTGCAAGTATTGTTGGGAATACAGAAGATAAAATAGGTAGGATATGTACTGTCAACGCTGCTAACATTGGATGTTCTTACTTTGACAAAATATGAAGAGGCAGCCACTCTCTGTATAAGCTGTGTGGTACTTTTAGAGTTAAATCAAATAATGCTGGGAGGGGAGGAGAAAGAATGTGTGTGGAGATTAGTTAAGATAAGAAACGGAAGGGAAACTTTGCCCTTCAAACTAATTGCAGAACGTGATTTATGACTGCAAATTAGAGGAAGGAATTATGCTTGAATATTATGTGCTCAGGGGAGGGGAATTCAGATCTTGGTATCCACCATGTTGTGCCGACACTTTGTTTCACGATTAAAGACTTTTTAGGATAAACAATGCCTGAAAGTTCTTTGAAGTGTTTCGTTAGTCGGAACCATGACATATATTTTCTGTTTCCCAAACTCTAATAATTCTCCTGGGAATTCTATAGTCCACTCCATTTTTATTGTTATATCGAAGTCTTGTAGATTTTTTCCTATTTGTATTGGATTATAATTCTTTTCATTTGTAGCTTCATCGATATGATCATGTTCTTCCAGTTTGTGTTCTGTTATCTGATTTGTTTGTTCATTCGTCATTTTCTGGGTGTTTTTTGATTATAGATTTAGATTGGAGATGTGCTTATTTATGTTGTCAGTTCTGGATTTCCTTGTGGTTTACATCTATTGTCTTTTGTATCTGTCATAAAATTGCGTACATTTCCTCTTGGAAAGTATTTGTCTTGCTTTGAAATATTACTTCTGAAAGTCTTTGATATTCCAGGCTAAGTCCTTCAGGAGTGAATATTGAGTGTGGTGTCCTGTCATTTGTTGATAAGTGTACGGTATCCATGTTGTCTCCCCCCTTCAAATAGTCTTTCATTAATATTTTAATTCAGAAGTTAATTATCAATCAGTCAAAATTGCAATTCAGTATGTTAAGCCACCTTGAGTCCTTCCTGTAGATTCTCCTCTAAAAGATTAGCCAAGAGCCAAAGTTTTTCTTTTTCTTTAAACAATTCTTAGATTTAGTCAACAGTTCAGATATTTTTCTTTCAGACACTTTTTAATCTTATACATATACCAATACATACATGCATACATACATACATACATACATACATACATACATACATACATACATATATACTATAATTTCATTAAAACCCTTTTAGGTGTAGTTTCAGCAGGTTTTTTTGGTTTCTAGATTTGTCCAGACTATAGTATTTTAAATTTAATTTCCATATATTTCTTTCCCCCTTAGTATTAATTCGCTGCTTCCGTCTATGAGGGAGCGGGGATATAGTCCCCTCCCTTCACTTTCGGAGGTTTTCTTGCTTTGGGGGTCTTTCCCAAGGATTCAGTTAGTAGATAGAAGAGAGAAGATCGATAACTCTCACCAGTTCCAAGCACACTGTTCACTGATGTTCTTGTTCGTGCTCTTGGATTTTGGTTGCAGGTAGCTTGGGCTGGACGCTGATGCAACGCCAGCCTTTCTCCTGTCAGGTCGGAGGGCTTCCCCCGGATCGAACGATTAGATTTGCTTCAGCTATGTGTTGAAGAAAAACAATTTTTATACAGTCATTATTCTTCCTTAGTTTTAGATTTACAAATAGCTTAATCATCATTTCCATACTATCTGTCTTACTTTTTTCCCACATAGATCCCATTTGTGTGATCTAGTCAAAACAAAAAAATAGTTCTCATTCAATTGATCTCATTCAATAGCAGTGTTTTATATTTTTTTCACAGAACTCATCTTTGGTTAATTTATTTTTCACTGGTGCATAACATGCAGTAATGGCAATTATGGATACCTACTTTCATGCACAATCATAACAACCGAGCTTACACTATATTTTCTGACACAGATTTTAGCCCTTTGATTCCTAATTAAACCCTTCCATTGATTTGCATTCAATGACAAATCCCAGATTGTGATGTAGTTAGAGATTATCTAGTTCAATATCTGTTCGGTGCAAGGATCCATTATCCCAGCATTTCCAACAGACGTACATCCAGCCTTTGTTTAAACATCTCTACTGAAGGAGAGTCTATATCAGTGATGGCGAACCTTTTAGAGGCTGAGTGCCCAAAAACCGCCCCGCTCCGTGCCCCACCCTGCCTGCTTGGCCCCCGCTCCCCCGCAACGCCACCCATTGCCTCCACAGCCCACCACAGTAGGCAGCCCAGTAGCACCATGGAAGCCATGCCCTCCCCTTGTGCCCCACAGCATCATCTGCGCACAATGGCGTGAGGGCCAAGTCTTGTTCTTGCTACCCGGCTGCCATATCCTTGGCTGCGCTGCTCCCTGCGGACTGAGCTCAGGGGCGACTCTTCTCCAGGGGTGCTGCTGGTGAGAGGGGAGGCAGGGCTGGGGCGACAGTGCGCGTGCCCACAGAAAGGGCTCTGAGTGCCGCCTCCAGCACGCGTGCCATAGGTTCGCCACCACTGGTCTATATCCTGGAGTTGCCTATTCCATTATTAAACAGGTTTTTACTATTAGAAGATTTTATCCAATGTCCAATTGAATTTATTTCCTTGAAATATAAATCCACTGATTCTTATCTTGTCTATGGAATAGCATTAAACAATTTGGCTTCATCTTCTACATGATAGCTTTCAAAAACCTGAAGACAGCTACCGTATCTTCTCATAATTTTCTCTTCTCTGGGCTAATCTTGTTTAACTCTTCCAGCTGTTCTTCTTACCAGATCCTTGCTATCCTCTGGGCAGGCTTCAGTTTGTCCATTCTATAATGCTCTGTAAATGTGATAGGTGTAATCTGACCAACACAGAATAGAAAACTGTTGATACAACCTAGGATTACAGGAGCAGTTACCTTGCTTTTGGGAGAAAAGCATTACATTCCTACCAATGTCATAGCTTTTCCTTCACTCCTATTTAACAAACTCTTTTATATTGTATCTTGGTGACAGACAGATATAAAGATATGTTTAAGTTTCTACTTTGGGGGCACTTATCCTTCTTTCCATATTATTTGAGATACATTATGAACCTAATATGGGATGCACAATTTAAAGTGTACAATATACAGTTTAAAGTATACCAGATAGCAACATAATTGGATAGTTTGGAACAGGATCCCTTCAGCCAACCAACAGAACTCTGCCTAAGAACTATCTTACCACTGCACTGCCATCTCTTATGCCCAGATCAGAAAGTGTTCCTACTTTCTGCTCAAGCTCCATCCTATAAACCAATGGTCCCCAACCTTTCTGGCTTTGCAGACCGACAGAGGGGGAGTGGGGATGGTTCCATATGAATGGCGGGCAAGCCCATGCCCGTGCCATACCTGAAGCCTGCCATTTCCACAGCCCCAGTTCCAAACGGGCTATGGCCCAGTACTGGGCTGCGGCCTAGTGGTTGGGAACCCCTGCTATAGACCATGTTTCTCCACCTTTTCTGCTATATTCCATAAAAGAAAGGACAAATTCTCACGATTTTACAAATTTTATTAATTTTTCAAATAAACATATGGACAAATAATACAAATATGGTGCATTTCATTAGAAAAACAAATACATAAAAAAGCCTACTCAGTAAGTATTCAGAAATAACCAGCGCCCCCCTCCCTGCATCCACACTCCCTCAACCTTCCTACCTACTTCCCTCTTCCTTCCTCCCCCTCTTAACCACGACCTCTCCTCTTTCCTCCTTTCCAACTATCCTACACATCCCATCACCTTCTTTTCCACCACCTCGGATGCAGTTTAGGGGTACTAGCCGATCATCTCCTCTTCTTAAAGACAAACATTTACATTATATTTAT
>NW_015387177.1:214696-216110 GCF_001527695.2 Protobothrops mucrosquamatus
TTAAATTCTGTTCAAAAAGCTAAAGATTTTTACTTGTCGGTCCTGAAAGCTGATTTGTCACCATCATCGACATTTAAAGCACAGGAAGATTTGATGGAGCAACTTGTTGTGGAATTGCCTGGGGCCATGTCATTATCTGCAGGAGATCCTCAGAATCAACAAAAGTTGGGAGTGAATTCAAAGGAGCAAAGGATGACCCATGCTGCTTATAGGCGTAAAGAGAGAGAGCAACAACAAAAAGAAATTGTATCTATAACATACTCACCGTCTTCGGAGCCAGTGGGAGGGGCGAGGCCAAAGAGATCTGCAACGACAGACTTGCAGGGATTGCTTAGTAAGCTTCATAAGCCAAAGGATGGATAAGTTGATGACGCTGGAAGTGAAACTTTATTATGGAAATGGAAGAAATTAGTTTAATATGTTTGTAAAGAACTTATAGTATTTTGAAAGATTTAAAATATTTGACAAACTTAAGATTGGGATTTTATTTTACTTTTCCAGCTGTGAAGAAGGAAGTATTGACTTAAGATTTTCTTGAAAGTATTGACTTGAGAGGGTAGAAAGTGAAGGAAAAATTTAAGTGTAAAATGTAAGAAAAAATTTATATAAGATGTTTGATAGATATTTAGGAAAACTGTTTTGAGCTCAAATGTTGAAGGTGGATAGATTATATTTAGAGAAAGTATGGAGTGAATAAATATATAGTTTTTGAGTAGATATATTGTTTTTACTTATTGCTTTATTAGAGTTAAAGTAGGTACATATTGATTGTATTATGTTTGTTTAGTTAAATTGTAATTTAGATATGGAATGGGATATGTTTGTAATCCTGTATTTGGTTCCGGGAAGTCCAGGGGGGAAAGGGGATTAGGGGAATCATAAAAATTGATGTATTTACATGTTATAGGTAAACAATAATTGTATTGATAAGAGGAGATGCTCGGCTGGTATCCCAAACTGCACTCGATGAGGTGGTTAGAAAGGAGATGGGATGTAGGTAGGTGGAAAGGAGGAAGGAGGAGAGGTTGTGGGTTAGAGGGAGGAAGGATAGGAAAGTGGATGAGGGTGGAGGCAAGGCGGCGTCTGCCAAGCGTTTCCGACAATGTATTGACTTGGATTTTTTTTTTCTCTCTGCTTGTGTATGTAAATGCATCATATTGTTATTTGTTGTTTAATTATAAAAATCAATAAAAATTTTATTTAAAAAAAAAAAAAAACCACCGCATCATAATATAATTTTAAATTTGGGGCTTTAAGTCCCCCTCTTTCCTGTGCATCTTGCATAATTTTAAATTTAACCCTCGGCTTTTTCCCCTGCCAGATAAATCTATTAATACCTCTTTGCCATTCATCCAAATTTAAGTCCTTTTTTAAAATAGGTATCATTTGAAACAAAAAGAGGAATTTAGGAAGA
>NW_015387177.1:216240-248736 GCF_001527695.2 Protobothrops mucrosquamatus
TAAAGTCTCTTTATCTTTCGTTGACATATTTTTAGCTAATATTTTAGTCTTATTATTATTTACTTTAAATCCAGAAACTTTCCCATACTGAGTCAAAATCTGTGTCAAATTTCTTACTGAGTCAATCGGTTGAGATAGAGTGAAAACCAGATCGTCAGCAAAAGCTCTAAGCTTATAATCATTCTTGTCCAAAGTTATTTCTTTTATAACCGGTGATTCTCGAACCTTAATTAATAAAATCTCCAAAGTCAAAACAAATAATAGAGGTGATAGTGGACATCCTTGTCTCGTACCTTTCTCAATTTTAAATGAGTCTGTCAATCCTCCATTTACTACCACTTGTGCTGATTGTAATTGGTAAATAGCCTTTAACACTGACAGGAATCTGTCCCCAAAATTCATTCTCTCCACCAGTCGTAACAAAAATTGCCAGTCCAGTTTGTCAAACGCCTTTTCAGCATCCAGAAATATAAAAGCCGCTGGAATTTGATTATTTTTATCCAAATATTCAAGCAGATTTACAATTTGTCTAACATTATTCTTCATGTATCTACCAGTTATAAATCCAGATTGGTCCACATGTATAATCCATTTCAATACTTGCATTAATCTATTAGCTAAAAATTTTGCAAAAATCACAAATTCTCCAATGATATGTAAGGTTACAAATTCTAAAAGGTGTTTAATTTACAGAAGTTATATATTATTTTTTCTTAATCTCCATCTTGATTATGTTTGATAAATAACAGCTTTTTCAACTCATTAATTCATGGAGGAATTAATGGGCTATAAATTTTCTCAAATGAAATACAGTGTTGAAAGGAAGTTATTTTTCCCTCAGTTTCTGGCCATTCAAGAACAGACTAGTGATGACACGTAAGGCAGGATACAAGATGCAGAGACTCCTAATCATGAAAGGTCAAACTAAACTGCAATTTTCTTCTTTTTTTGAAAAGTTTTATTAATTTTCTAATTTTACATTTAAGTATTTAAAAAGCAATGTGGCGGCTGGGTTAATCAATAATTCAATAGCATACAAGTCTCTTTAGTACAAATCTCAAACTACCACATTAAATATTTTTTCTCTTTTTCCCTTAGTATTTACTGTCTCATGTTTAAGCTAATACAATTCTTATTATATCAATTAAGTAAAAATAATATTGCTACATTTATCAGTAGTTGTTAGCTTATACATATCATAATTGCTTTAACATTCGATCTTTATAGACAATATCCTGTAATTAGTTTTTCCCAATTTTTAGTTTCCCATCAATATTTAAATTTAACATTTAATATTTATAATTTCCAAGTTTTAGGTAACTAAATGTTTATTACATTTATCAAAAAAAATTAACTTATATATAGCAATTACTTTTACAATCAATCTTTATAGACAGACAATATCCTATTTATTTGTTTTCCCCAATTTTTAATTTCCCATCAATATTCAAATTTAACTTTTGATATTTATATTTCCAAGTTTTAAATGACCAAAGTTTTCTTTATCTCAATTCATAGCATAATCTAGTATTCAAAGTATATATCTTGTCTGTTTGAGTATATTCTATTTTAATTAATAACATGATATCCTCACTAATGAATCCAAACCCCAATTTTCTTCAGCCTTATTCTAGCTTTCTTTGCCAACTCACCTTCCATGTTCATGCTTTTAAATCATCAAATAGATCTCCCTCTGTTATTGTATATATTATTTGAAATAGAAGAGACCATCCAATCGCCATTCTTTTGGAAGGACTATTCCATCTCCCCGTAGTTGTCCTGGAATGTTTATCTTCCCTTTGGTCTGTTCTTCTTCTTGCTCCTCAGATTTCTTCTGGTTTATATAGAAAGTCTTTTCCATTTTCAGTGTTATCAGTCCCTTTTGTGGGTTTTCCATTAACTGTGTTTGTTGGTCCATTGAATCCTCTATCATAGTGTTTGATTGTTCCACTTCTTCTATTGTGTTCTGCGTAGTTGATTCTTTAATTGTAGTCAAAGTTAGGGTTTGAATATCTAAGCTGACATTTCATCAGAAGCTATAAGAATAGTTTCATGAATTGCTTTCAACATAGAAAGAATATGTTCCTGATCTTCATCCATGTTCTCTTAGTGGTGTATTAAATTAAAAGCTTTACAATCAGGGAATGAAAATAATTTTATCACTGGGTATAGAACACAGCTGAGCTTCTCACAGCTGATATCTGCCAAGGTTGAAGGAGTCTTATCTGTAGTCTGGGCTTCAAGCCAAGTCTTTTTTAGACAATAACAGGTTGTAGTATCAGGTTTAGGCACAAGATGTCACCAATGCCGTTTAAGGTTTTTTAAGTCCAAATTTTTTATAATTTTTTTCAAATTTTACTTCTTTTTTGCAAGTAAAAACCCAAATCTTCAATAGGGATAAGAATTCTTTTGGTCCCCAAATTTTAGAAACATATAAATCCAGTTAAAATAAGGTTATTCTTTCAACCTTTTAAACTCCCCTAGATAGTCAGTCACCGCTGCTCTTAGAGGGTGGGATAGGATTTCCCTTCCCTCTCTTCACAGGGGGAAAAATACTTTGGGCAGCTTATACAGGTAGAAAAGAAGTTAGGATTGAAGAGAGGTTCAGATCTTACCCAGTCTCATCCGCGCTGCTTTAGAAGTGCCTGGTGGTAAGTTTGACTTTGGCTGTCTGCAGCCTAGTGACGGGCCATATTTCTATGGCCGGTCATTCGTCCGCCGGTTTGGAGGGCTCCCCGGATCAAGTGGAAGGATTATCGCCCTCCCGCAATCAAGCAGGGATCCCCTCCTTGCTTGCCGCCCCTACAAGGCAACTTTTGACCCTTTCCAGGGTCCCCCAGCGGTGCGAAATCGAACACGGAAGATGGAGCTCAACTTCCAGCGTCCGCGGCGACTGTGATGGCAAACTGGAAGTCTAAGCTGCAATTTTCTTATCTGCTGGGCATCTGGCTACAGACTTAACCATAACTAACAGCCAGCATAACTCAATACCTAGGAAGATCCTGGAAAAGATAATCAAAAACCAGATCTGTGAACAACTAAAAACTAACAAATTATGAGAGGGACCTTGGAGTTCTAGGGGATGATCACTAGACCATGAGCCAGCAGTGTGCAGAAGCAGCCAAAACAGCTAATACAATCCTGGGTTGTATAAACAGAGGCATAGAATCAAGAGTACGCAAAGTATTAGTACCACTATATAAAACCCTAGTAAGACCATGCCTGGAATACTGCAACCAATTTTGGTCACCATATCAGAAAAAAGATGTTAAGAGCTTGGAAAAAATTTGGACAAGAGCAGCTAAGATGATCAAAGGCCTGGAGACTAAAACATACAAAGAACAGCTGCAAGACTTAGGTCTGGCTAGTCTAAAGAAAAGAAGAAATAGGGGAGACATGATAGCAGTATTCCAGTATTTGAGGGGATGCCACAAAGAAGAGGGGGTCACGTTATTCACCAAAGCATCAGAGGGCAAAAACAAGAAACAATGGTTGGAAACTGAACAAAGAGAGAAGCAACCTGGAATTAAGGAGAAACTTCCTGACAGTGAGGACAATTAACCAATGGAACAGCTTGCCTCCAGAAATTGTGGGCGCTCCATCACTGGAGATTTTTAAGAAGAGGCTAGACCACGGGTCGGCAACCCGCGGCTCCGGAGCTGCATGCGGCTCTTTCAGCCGTCTCCTGCGGCTCCCAGCCATTTTGCAGCCCCCCCAAAAAAAGTGGGACTAAAAAAGTTGAACCGATTTCCGGTTCCGGATTGCGGTGTGTGCAGTCATGCGGAGAGCTCCATCTCTTTGCCGGCTGCTTTCCCTCCGCTGGCAGACCCTTAATCGGGTCGAAAAGTCACCCTGGAGGGATGGCCACCCTCAAGGCCCTCATTGACTGCGGAAGAGCAGCAGCTCCTTCCGCGGTCCGAGCTAGCCGTCGGAGAAAAGATCGGCCAGTAAAATGGCCGATCACCTAACTGCACCAGCTGAAAGTCAGAAGAACAGCTAAGTGTGAAGAACCACCGTGGAGAAATCTGGGTGAGACCTCCCCTCTATTTCTTTCCAACTATTTTCCTGTAAAAAGCCTCTGAATGACTTCCCTGCCCTAAGAGAGCGGCGTTTGTTTACTTGGGAAAAAAAGCTTTGAACAAGACTATAAAACAGTAAATTTTTATTGGATATTTAATTTTTGGGATATTTGGGGGCCCTGAAAAAAATCCTTATCATAGAACATTATTATTATTTTATCTACTATGCTGGAGTTATTTGCATTTTTTTCTATTTTCCTAATGAGATTAAAAAAAATAAATCGGAAAAAAAGATTTTACAGCCTACTGAGGACATCTTGTGGTGAAAGGTGTTACTGCAATTGTACTTTCTCTTGGTGTTTGAAGATGGATTTGACTTTCAAATGATAATAAAAGGGAAAAGATAAAAGCCTTGAAGCAACTGTGGGCTGAATTTGCTTACTAGAAATTGTGGAGGTGGATATTTGTTGACTTCTAATAAATATAGCTTCTACTAAAAGACTAAAAGACTATTTTATCATGGAAATGGAGGAATCTTACCCACAACTTAATTATGAGCTTATATTGGAAAAAATCCTGGAAGCTACAGAGTACATGAAATCTTGGAGAAAAATTAAAGATCATTTTGCAGAACCACAAACTGAATTTCAAATTTTAATGGACCAACCTATAGGCCAAGGAACAATAAAGGAGGAACAGACTAGCTTTAAAGAGGCCTATATGCAACAGTGCACACAATTTAAAGAGATGGAGGAAGAAGCTACTGATCAATTGAGCTCTAGAAAAACGCTTGACTTAAAATCTCAAACTGAGACTCTAATTGATCATTCCACAAGTCAACTAATTACTACAGAAGAGGATATTTCACAAGCCTACGTACAAATTATGGAGAACTCTGATGATCAAAGAATGACTTCAACTGAAATACTTGCAGTCTTAAAAGCAACAGTAACTGACTTTCAGATGTGATCTATTAAAAGCTGTGATAATCTGGATAATCAACTAGTAACTACAACATGGGACAAAATTGACTATACTATCCAGATGATACTGGAAGAAAGGGAAGAGAACTTAGACCAGATTGATGTGTCGATAAATACCCGTACTCAAATACTGAGATTTGATGGTACAGATGCGGTATTATGGAAACCGGCCTGGCACAGAAAGAAAGCTAGAGTTAGATTTAAAAATGTGATTTAAAATTTTACTTAATGGGTTAAAAAGGCTTTAGAGATCTGGACTAACTTAACAATTAACTGAGTATGTGAAATTAGCAAGATGATATTTTGTGTAACAATATGCTTGTTTTAGATATGATAATTATTTGGATGAAATTTAAATCTTATCTAATGGGCTGAAATGATTTTTTATAGAAATAGATTGACTGATAGATTATATATTTAAAATAGAGTAGAGTAATATTTTTATTTTAAGTAGGATAACCATTTTGTAGTGGAAGAAGAAATAAGAGAGATTTTAGACTGTTACTGTCAGAATATTATGTGTATTGTAGATGGGATACCCGAAGTGCTAATAATATGTTTATTCAAGATTAAATTGGATTATGGTAATTGTAAATTAGTAAATCTTAAAAACAGGATTTGGATGTAATGTAGAAATGGATTAACCTAAATATGTTATACTATTTGAGGGAAATAGAGAGGGAACATTTAATGAATTAATTTGAGTTATGTATATGTGACTTTGTCTTTGGATGATTGATTACCCCATCACCACAGTGTTTCTTGAGCACTTTGATGTAAAAATTAAAAAAACTAATAAAACTTGTTTATAAAAAAGTTGAACCAATCAATTCAAACTTCTCACGAAAAAAAACTCTCAATGTTTGAATTGATTGGTTCAACTTCTTTGGTTTGTGGGATGCCGTCCACCTGTCAAACCCCGTGGGCTCGACATAAACGGGAGGGTGGGAAAAGACAGCTCCGGAGGGAAGCAGTCCCGTTGTCAAGGTTCCGTCTAATGAAACACTTCAAAGAACTTCCAGGCATTGTTTATCCTAAAAGCCTTTATTACAGTGTAACAGAGTGTCGGCACAGCATGGATGGATGCCAAGATCTGAATTTCCTTTCCTTTGCACATAACATTCCAGGCTATTCCCCTCCCCTATTTTGCTGTCATGATTCACATTTTCCAATCAACCTGGAGGGCAAAGCTTCACTTCCGTTCCCTTCCCGCGTGCAGTCCTTATCTTTCTCCTCCCCCCCCCCATCATCTGAATTAACTCTAAAAATACCAGACAGTTCTGCATATCTTGTCAAAGCAATAATATCCAATATTAGCAGCATTGACATCCGGCCCCCCTTACAAAAAGGATAGGTCCTGTATGTGAACAAAAGCATATGTCAGGGATTATCCCTTGGTTTGTTTGGGTTTTTCTCATGAAATCTTTTGATGGGTCGGTCAGCCTTCACATCGTTAGATTTCACCCAAGTAGCCTCGGACAGCGAGCACCCCTTCCATTGTACTAGGTACTGCAATTTCCCTTAAAAAATTCTAGAGTCAAGAATACGTTTCACTTCATAGTGAGTCTGTCCCGCAACTACGAGGGGCCCGGGTGCCTTCTTAGGGGGAGGTCTTAAAGTGGAGCCCCAATAAGGTTTCAACAAGCTGCAATGGAAGACAGGGTGAATCCTCCCTAAAAGCCTAGGGAGTTTCAATTCTACTGTGATGGGGTTGATGATCCTTACTATGGGGAAAGGCCCCAAGAATTTTGGTCCCAATTTCTTGCTGGGCAATTTGAGGCATAAATATTTAGTTGACAGATAAACCTTTTCCCCAACTTGGAATGTTTTTTTGGGGAGCCCTCTTTTTATCAGCCTGCTTTTTGTAGGTCTCGGAAGACTTTTTTAATACAGTTTTCATGTTTCTCCAAACTTCTTCCCACCCCCTCACCCATTGATCAAGTGTCTGGGAGGCGGAGGGCACCTGAGGGTATTCAAGTATTGGGCTGAACTCTTTTCCCGTGGCTACTCTGAAAGGCGTGTAGCCGGTACTGCTGTGAACAGAATTATTGTACGCAACCTCCGCAAAAGGGAGGAGGTCAATCCAGTTTGTCTGTTGGTGGCTGTTTGAGAGCATTAAGACGGAGGGCTTCAGGCAAATACAATTTCCCCCCCTTGTAAGCCAAGCCATCTTTCCTCATGTTCACTTTTGTATTGGGGTAATCGGGATAGCGCATCAGCTAGGAAGTTTTTTCCTCCTGGTATGTACTTTAGAGTGAAGTTGAAGTGGTTAAAGTACTGTGCCCACCGTACTTGCTTTGGGGACAAAGCCCCGATAAGGTTTCAACAAGCTGCAATGGAAGACTGGGTGAATTCTCCCTAAAATTCTAGGGAGTTTTAGTTCTACGGTGACCGGATTGATAATCCTTACTATGGGAAAAGGCCCCAAGAATTTTGGTCCCAATTTCTTGCTGGGCAATTTGAGGCATAAATATTTAGTTGACAGATAAACCTTTTCCCCAACTTGGAATGTTCTTTGGGGAGCCCTCTTTCTATCAGCCTGTTTTTTATAGGTTTCAAAAGTCTTTTTTAAAGCAGTTTTTCTGTTTCTCCAAACTTCTTCCTACCCCTTCACCCATTGGTCAAGTGTCTAGGAAGCGGAGGGCACCTGAGGGTATTCAGGTATTGGGCTGAACTCTTTTCCTGTGGCCACTCTGAAAGGCGTGTAGCCGGTGCTGCTGTGCACAGAATTATTGTACACCACCTCCGCAAAAGAGAGTAGGTCAGTCCAGTTTGTCTGTTGGTAAGAAACGTAGCATCTAAGATATTGCTCCACCATTTTGTTAGCGGATTCTGCAGCCCCATTGGTGGCTGGATGAAAAGCAAATGATAAACCTTGAGATGATCCAATTAATTTAAGAAAACTCTTCCAAAACGTCGCTGTGAACTGCACCCCCCTGTCCGAAATTATTCGCTTAGGGGCGCCATGCAGCCGGTACATATGTTTCAGGAACAATTTGGTCAGTCGTTAGGCAGATGGGAGTCCTTTGCAGACGATGAAATGAGCTTGCTTCGAGAACAGGTCTATCACAGTCCAGATCAGGTCTTTTCAACCTTTTCACCGACTGTACCACTTTTAGGCTATGGCAGTATTCGAGTACCACCTAGCAAGGTGTCAAAAACTTGATGACCCAAAAAAACAAAAACCTGTTCAAAGTTGCAATTGCACTGAAATGGCTTATGACCATTTTTCACACTTATGACCATTGCAGCATGCCCAGGGTCATGTGATTTA
The DNA here is from genome assembly GCF_001527695.2 of Protobothrops mucrosquamatus. Taxonomy (NCBI): domain Eukaryota; kingdom Metazoa; phylum Chordata; class Lepidosauria; order Squamata; family Viperidae; genus Protobothrops; species Protobothrops mucrosquamatus. The sequence continues at coordinate 224,517 of NW_015387177.1, forward strand.
TATTTGGATGCTTGGCAACTGATTCACATTTATAATTATTACAATGTTCCAGGGTCATATGATCCCTTTTTGCAACCTTTTGACAAGCAAAGTCAATGGCTGGTTCCAGTCTGCTCTGTAGTCGGGGATAGGGGACTGGACAGTTTGCTGCTCAGTGTCCCTCCTGCCCGCACCGGAAACACTTAATTGATGGGCCTGTAGGTGGCCTGGGTCTCAGCCATTGCAGTAGTTGGAGGCTTTCGGGGGGGTGATTGCTGTTCGGGTTGCTCTGGTTGCTGCTCGGATTCAGGTGGATGAGGTTTCTTATAGCGGGCGAGCTGAACGTCTAGCTTCACCGCTGCCTGGTACCATTCTTGCAGCTGATCAGGTACTCCTCGATAGATGCAGGCTTGAGAGAGGTGATCATCTAATCCCTCTATGAAGTGATGGATTAGGGATTGCTCTGGCCACCCCTCTATTCGACCTGCTAACTTACGAAATTCTCGCACGTACTCCAGGGCAGGCCTGCCAGCTTGTTTTATTTTGTGGATTTGTTCTCTTGCCTTTAGGTCAAGAGATGGGTCCTCAAATTTTTCTCTCAGCCCTAGGAGGTAGTGGTGGGGGTCCTCCAATTCGGGAGCTTGCTCATTGTATAAATTGTTCAGCCATTCGGATGCTTCTCCCTCTAGGCTGGATGCTATCACATTGACCATGGCACCTGGGTCTGGGTACAGATAAGCCCAGACTTTCAAATGAGAGCATACTTAGTTGAGGAAGAAAATCAGTTTCTCCGGGTCCCCATCGAAGGTTGCTCTGAAAAGGGGTGCAATTATAGCCTGTTGGGGTCCCCACTGTGGCTGTTGCTGCTGGCCCCATCCTGGTTGCTGGTTCATGCCCAGGGGTTGCACGTTCAGGGGCTGTGGCCATGCCCCCTGTTGCTGTAAGTCCCTCAGCGGTTACTGTAGGTTCGGGGGTGATGACCAATCTCCTTGCTGTGGTCGTCTTCCCACCAGCTGCTGATCTCCTGGCTTCTGCACCACCCCAAGCTGTTGTAAGGCCTCTATTAGCTGTGGCAAGCTCAGATGCTGCTGATCATCTACCTGTGGGGGGTGCCAATCTCCCCATTGCTGCAGAGGCCACAGACTGGGATTCCCTCTCTCTTCAGGGCTGGAGTCCCTGGCAGGGGAAGACAGGATCTGAAAGGCTTTCTGATCTGCAATGGAAGGGCTGTAGGTTCCTCTCTGCAGGAATTCATTTCTGCTTTTCACATCTGGGTTTTGAAATCTTTCCAGTGATTCACCCAAAGCTTGAGTAGGAGGCGATTCGTTAGCTCTCCACCATTCTGCTTTTGAAGTCTTTGCTCCCAGCTGGGAGATCTGCCAGAATTCATCTTCCCACAGCATGCTGTCTGTTGTGTCCTCCTCTGGGTTATCAGCAGCTGCTGGGTCTTCAAGCAAACTCACTTTTTTCATGATAGATTTTCCTTCCCTGAATCTTTACCAGCTCCTCTCAAGCCTAGAGACAGCGGATGGAGTTCAGGACCCCAGGTCGTTTGAAAAGGATTTCAGATCTTAGCATGATGTCATGGTTCCAACTAATGAAACACTTCAAAGAACTTCCAGGCATTGTTTATCCTAAAAAGTCTTTTTATTCATGTGACAAAATGTCGGCACGGATGAAGAGGGGATGCTAAGTTCTGAAATCTCCACCCCCGAGCAGTTATTTTTGCTAGCATTTTCCCTCCCTTATTTTGCTGTCATGATTCACGTTCTCCAATTAGTTTGAAGGGCAAAGGTTCTCTTCCGTTTGCAGCTCATACATTCTTCCACCTCCCCTCCCAGCGTTTTCTGAGTTAACTCTAAAAATACCACACAGCTCTGCATATTTTGTCAGAGCAAGAACATCCAATGTTAGCAGCTTTGACACTGGAGCTGTTTGCAAGTTTTGGGGGGCTGCCATTCGATTATAGCTTTCACCTTGGCTGGATCCATTTCAATGCCCTTGTTGGAAATTCTGTAGCCAAGATAATCTAATTGGGTCTGGTGAAATTCACATTTTGACAATTTGGCATAAAGCTTGGCATTCAATAGTTTCTTTAACACTTCTCTCACCATCTTTATGTGATCAGTCATATTCGTGCTGTATATCAGGATGTCATCAAGATACACCAAAACCCCTTTGTACAAGTGATCATGTAGGGCCTCATTAATCAACTGCATGAACACGGCTGGGGGCCCCTGTAGTCCAAATGGCATGACCTTGAATTGATAGCTCCCCATAGGTCTGTTGAAGGCAGTTTTCCACTCGTCTCCCTCCTTTATTCTCACCTGGTAATATGCCTCTCTCAGGTCTAATTTAGTGAAGACACTCCCCTTAGCCAGATGGGTTAATAAGTCCTTTAGGAGGGGGAGGGGTATTTGTTTTCCACACTCACAGCATTGAGACCTTTATAGTCTACGCAGAGACGAAGAAACCTACGCAGAGACGAAGAGAATGCACTTGGTTGAGGAAAAAAACCAGCTTCTCTAGGTCCCCATCGAAGGTTGCTCTGGAAAGTGGTGCAATTATAGGCTGTTGGGGGTCCCATTGTGGCTGTTGCTGCTGGCCCCATCCTGGCTGCAGATTTATGCCCAGGGGTTGTATGTTCGAGGGCTGTGGCCAATCTCCTTGCTGTGGTCGTTCTCCCACCAGCTGCTGATCTCCTGGCTTCTGCACCACCCCAAACTGTTGCAAGGCTTCTATCAGTTGCAGCAAGCTCAGAGGTCGTTGACCATTTACCCGCTGGGGAACCCAATCTCCCCATTGCTGCAGAGGCCTCAGACTGGGATTCCCTCTCTCTTCAGGGTTGGAGTCACTGGTAGGGGAAGACAGGATCTGAAAGGCTTTTTGATCTGCAATGGAAGGGCTGTAGGCTCCTCTCTGCAGGAATTGATTTCTGCTTTTCACCTCTGGGTTTTGAAATCTTTCCAGTGACTCACCCAAAACCTGAGTGGCAGGCAATTCGTTAGCTCTCCACCATTCTGCTTTTGAAGTCTTTGCTCCCAGTTGGGAGATCTGCCAGAGTTCTTTCTCTGTCGCTCCCCCCCCCCCCCGGGGAAGCTGCTGCTGCCAGGGTGCTGGCCTCAGGCAATCTTTCTTCTTCCATAATGAGATCTTCGTCAGCCTCTCCCTTTACTTTAGGAACAGCGACTGGGGGCCGGGACCCCTAAATGGTTTGAAAAGTTTGTAGATCTTGGCATGATGTCAAGGTTCCGACTAATGAAACACTTCAAAGAACTTCCAGGCATTGTTTATCCTAAAAGCCTTTATTACAGTGTAACAGAATGTCGGCATAGCATGGATGGATGCCAAGATCTGAATTTCCCTTCCTTTGCACATAACATTCTAGGCTATTCCCCTCCCCTATTTTGCTGTCATGATTCAAATTTTCCAATCAACCTGGAGGGCAAAGATTCACTTCCATTCCCTTCCCGGGCGCAGTCCTTATCTCCCCCCCCCCCCATCATCTGAATTAACTCTAAAAATACCAGACAGTTCTGCATATCTTGTCAAAGCAATAATATCCAATATTAGCAGCATTGACACCCGCAGCCAGAAGCCGGCGGTCCAAGCGGAGTGGCACGGAAGACCTACTGGTCGGCGTGTAAGGCTCCCGCGTTGCCGGTGAGCAAGGCCTGCCGTCCGCGGCCCGGTTCCGCACCCTGACGACCAGCTTGACCGGCTTTCACTGCTCCAGCCCAGGGATGCCAGCGGCATAGAAGACAGTTTAGTGGCGCTGCCCTGGGCAGGGCATCCTTGCAGCGGACAACTCGGGCCCAGATATTTCTCGCGACTTGGGACTGGAGACACTGGTGGTGCACGGCCCGGACTGTAGGCATTGCCATGGGACCACCCCCTGCAGTGCCAGCTAATGCGGTGTACTTCCAGCGGCGGAAAAGGGGCTTGAGCTGCAGCAGAACAAGAGACACTGGGCAGCATGAACTGAGCACGGTCTTGATAAGCAACAAGCCAAGGCCCTGCCTTCCTCCTGCCGCTGCTCAGTTTATGCTGCCCAGCTGCCGCCGCTCAGTTTATGCTGCCCACCGTCTGCCTGCCTGCCTGTCTGCCTACTTGCAGGCCTCTGTGCTCCTTCCCCGAAGCATGCAATTGCTCAGAGCCCCTGCCCCAAAAGGTGCTGCTTCCCCAGCGGGAGCCAAGTTTGCAAGCCTCGCCAGCAAGCCAGGAATACCAAAGGTCCAGAGGGTTCTCTCCTGCTGCAGTGCCGCAGTGCCTGAGCTGACAGGGGAGGGGGTGGGGGGTATCCTAAAAAGTCCTCCAGTTCAGGCTCGGGGCCGGTCCTCTTTCCCCGGCCACAGGAGAAGGGGCGGCACAGGGTCTCCACTTGGGCGGGCGGGCAAGCGAAACCCCGAAACCTTTTGCGTTCGTTTGCAAAGAGAAGCATGCCACATTAGCTCCCTCCCGAGCTGTCTTTCCCCGCTGCTTCCTCGCCCTCCCAATGAAACAACCCCAGAGAGCTGGAAGACGTCCTTTCTCCCACTTTCCGCTTCTCATCCTCTCTTTTCCACTCACCCCTCCCAGAGCAAGCCAGAAGCCTCAACTCCAGCCTCCCGCAGCAGGCTGAAATAGGTGAGCCTGAGCTCACCTCTCTCATACAATGAGTCTGCTGCCACCTCGGAAGATTTGCCGCAGCAGCTCCTTCTCCCCGTCGGCCCCCTCTTCCCCTCCCTCGGAACCTATGCACCAAAAGGCGGAAAGAAGAAAGTCCCAGAGAGGGAGAGCGCGGGGCGGGGGGGAGCAGTCTTTTCCGAGGGGAGGAGAAGCCAGGACAGCAGAGCCGTCCATACCAGAGCTGGACTGGGGCAGGGCCAGTGCATTTCTTGCCTTAGGCTCCACTCTTCAATCAAGCCCCCTGTTGCGCGCGCACACATGCACACATTTTGCGGCTCCCAGTTTTTTATTTTGTGAGGGAAACGGGTCCAAGTGGCTCTTTCAGTGTTTCAGGTTGCCGACCCCTGGACTAGACAGTCACTTGTCTGAAATGGTATAGGTTCTCCTGCTTGAGCAGGGGGCTGGTCTAGAAGACCTCCAAGGTCCCTTCCAGCTCTACTCTAAAGTTACAACCAGTAGCCAGCATTGGTTTGTCAAAAACAAATCACGCCAAACCAATCTCATTTCATTCTTTAATAAAGTGACTAAATTAGTAGACCAGCGAAACGCTGTGGACATAGTATACTTGGACTTCAGTAAGGCATTTGATAAAGTAGACCACAACCTGTTGCTTAGTAAGCTAGAAAAAGGTGGGATAGACAACAACACCATCAGATGGATCTGTAGCTGGCTAACAAACGATACTCAGCGAGTAGTGCTCAATGGTACTACATCAACATGGAGAGAAGTAAGCAGTGGGGTACCACAAGGCTCCATCTTAGGCTCAGTACTCTTCAATATCTTCATTAATGATTTAGATGAGGGAATAAAAGGGGAACTCATCAAATTTGCAGATGACACTAAATTGGCAGGAATAACCAACACCCCAGAAGACAAGCTCAGTATCCAAAAAGATCTTGACAAACTTGAACAATGGGCCCTATCCAACAAAATGAGTTTTAATGTGGAGAAAAGCAAAGTTTTACATTTAGGCAGGAGAAGTCAAAGATTTAAATACAGATTAGGCAAGAGCTGGCTCAAAAACAGCAACTGTGAGAGGGACCTTGGAGTCGTACTGCACAATCACTTGACAATGAGCCATCAGTGTGCAGCAGCAGCCAAAAAAGCTAATACAATCCTGGGCCGTATAAACAGAGGCATAGAATCAAGATCACTCGAAGTATTAGTACTTTATTAGTACTTTATAAAACCCTAATAAGACCACACCTGGAATACTGCAACCAATTTTGGTCACTATACTACAAAAAAGATGCTGAGACCTTGGAAAAAGTTCAGAGAAGAACAACTAAAATGATCAAAGGCCTGGAGACTAAAACATATGAAGAACGGCTGCAGGACTTGGATTTGGCTAGTCTAAAGAAAAGAAGAAATGGGCGACATGATACCAGTATTCCAGTATTTGAGGGGCTGCCACAAAGAAGAGGGTGTCAAACTATTCTCCAAAGCACCAGAGAGAAAGACAAGAAACAATGACTGGAAACTGACCAAAGAGAGAAGCAACCTGGAATTAAGGAGAAACTTCCTAACAGTGAGGTTTTTAAGAAGAGACTGGACAGTCAGTTGTCTGAAATGGTATAGGTTCTCCTGCTCGAGCAGGGGGCTGGATTAGAAGACCTCCAAGGTCCCTTCCAGCTTCTGTTCTGTTCTGTTCTGTTCTGTTCTGTTCTGTTCTGTTCTGTTCTGAATAGTGTAAAATCTACTCAAAGAACAAGTTCAGAATCTACTTTAAATGTATCACTTATATATGCTATATTATTTTTTCTGGTTTTATTGACTTTTAATGTTATTGCCTGTCTTAATAAGAAAGAATATACATAACACATACAAAAATACTAAGGTACTATCTATATATCCTTTTTTCTTTTAGTGAACCCAGATGACTTCTACATTGTAGAACCATTGAAGTTTTCCCCAGAAAAAAAGGTATGTTATTATAGCTGACCTAAGAGCAGCATTATATAAACTTGTCCTAGGAGTTAAGAGGCTTTCACTTAACAATCTAATTTTATTTTATTTTACTTATCTATATATCATATTATTGTATTTTACTCCAATTTCATTTTAAATTGTTTTTATATAGGATTGTATTAATAATTTGTGTTTGGAACTCTGTATTTTGATATGGCCTATGGTCTAATCAGTAAACTAAACTAAACAATCTATTTTTCTTTTTTAGAAGAAGCGTTGCAAATATAAAAATGAGAGAATTGAAACAGTCAAGCCAATAGCTGAAACAAATCATTACATAGCTAATGGAGAAATAAAAAACAAGAAGACTTTTACCAATCAGAGAGACTTCTCTAATATTGGTGATGTATATCATTCTTTGTACAAAAGTCCGCCATCAGAAGGAAGTTCTGAAACCTCATCACAATCTGAAGAGTCCTACTTCTGTGGCATTTCAGCGTGCAGAGGTTTGTGCAATGGGCAAATCCAAAAGACAAAAACAGAGAAGAGATCTCTTAAGCGAAGACGTTCTAAAGCCCCAGAGCAGCAAAAACTCATAAAAAGAATTCAGACTAAGACGGGGTCCTTGCCAAGCCTACATGATATCATCAAAGGAAACAAAGATATAACTGTGGGAACATTTGGTGTCACAGCTGTTTCTGGTCACCTTTAAATTTTATTGAAAACTTCATAGTGGAAGTTTTTGTATGACAAATTCTGTTGTAGTAGGGTGATAGGCTAAAAAAGTACTGAGGAGCATCTAAATATTTTGAGGTTTTTTTTTTTAAAAAAAAACAAATAGTATTTTGTCAACAATTTTTCAAAGCTGCTTTTTTACATCATATCAATTTTCCCAACCATGTTCTATACAATTCCCATTATCCCCTGCCAGCATGCCTAATACTTGCTGACTAGGAATTATAAGAATTCCAAAGTATCCAGGGGGCAGCTGATTGTGGAAGGTTATTCAGTAATTTGAGGTTGGATGAAGACTGGGACATGGGGACTGTTTTTACACTTTTTGTGTAAATGTGTATGTGTTTTTTCATTTGACTTAATTTTTATCATATAACTGAAATGAGAGTACACCAGAGTGAATAATAAGGATGGTCTTTGGGGGGAGTTTCAAGATTATGTTGTATAAGTTAACTTATTGAGCACTTTCAGTAGTGCCTCCTTGTTTTCTTAAAAGAGCTAATGTCTTTTCTAAATTTCATATGTAATGTGACTTATTTAAAAAGTCTATGTTTTGCAGCTTTCATGTTAGTTTTATAGTGATATACTTAGTCTACACAGCTAATGAGATAGACTTATTAAAAGAATATGAATTGTGAAGTGGGCCTAAATCACAATGAGAATCAGAAGGGTTAGACTGTTTGTGTGAATCATAAAAAATTGCGACACTAGGATCTGTAATAAACAACAGATTTATGGTGTCAGTAGAAACTGTGAATTACAAAATAAATCTGAACATTTGTATTTAAATATGTTTACATTTTGTTTTACTCTGGGGCTAGGCTTTCTCACTGCATATTCTGGGGTTAAATTTGTATTTTTAATCATTCTTTCCATGGCTGCTATTATGCTTCCATTGCGCCTTCCAGTGCATTTTTATCCCCGTCCCTTCTGTCTACTGCTATTACAGTGTTGTATCTCTCATACAATAAGATAGTTTTGTCAAATAGGGAGATAAAGTGCTCTGCTTCATATAATGTTATCTTTACATGTGATAAAGCAAAATTGTGGCAGCTCTATTCATAATGATTTAGAAAGACATTAAGGAATATCTAAGAAGTAAGAAGTTTACAGAAGAAAACAGTAGCTGAAGAAAACAGTAATTACAAACATGTTTCTGCTAAAAATTAGAACTAGCAACCTTCTACCATACAAGGCAATTTTTTTAGCTATTTTAATACAGTTAATATACAAGTAGTCCCCGACTTAACAACTGTAATTGAGCCTGCAATTAGTCGCAAGGCATGATAGTTTTTAAGTAGGTCATCATGTGATAGTGTCTGATTTTACAATCGTTTTTGCAGCTGTTGTAAAGTGAATACTACAGTTGTAAAGCCAATACCATAGTCATTAAGTAGATCCAGGTTTCGCTGACAGCAGTTTCTGGAAAAAACGCAAGTTGCAGTCACCTAATCGCAGGATGCTGTAATTGGCCATAAATGTGGGCCGTGCCAAGCACTGCAAATGGGGAGATCAAAACTTTGAATCTGGGTAACAAGCCCCTTTTTCAGGATCTTTTGTAACTTTGGTCACTAAGTAACTGGTCATAAGTTGAGGACTACCTATAGGTCTAATATAGATAAGGTGTAAGGACCCACCTCAATTTTACATCTTAAAAAGACAGAACTCTTGGAATGTCTCTTCCAACAGAAATCTTTATTAAGAGAAACTGATTACAGGCATGCTAGACAGGATCTGGGGAATCCTCTCCCACCACTCAATGTTTTAAAGTGTTCCCAAGCAGCCCCCACCCCACAGTTCTTCCGGGCGATTCAATCCGTCAGTCCGCTCCGTCGGCACGATCACTCATTTTCTCTTTTTCCAGATTCCAGGCGTTGCATTCCCCCCCCCCTTTTCCCTCACTGCCGGCAAAGGGGAGAACTTCAGAGGGAGTAGGATGAAAGACGATGGCCGCATTGTTATGGTTAGTCCTCTCAAAGAGAAACACCCGGTCACTTTGTAGTTAATGAAGGAAGTGAGAGTCATAAAACCCCCATGCTTACCCTCCTCCCCTTCCGTAGTATGACAGAATCCAGAAGAGAGTAAGAATTGGTTTTATATCAGAGTAGGTAGATAGAAATGAAATATAATTGGATTCTGACATAAGGTCTTCAAAGCTCCTAAATCCTGGCAACAATGGCCTCATCTGGATGGACATTTCTTCTTCTGTGGCCTGCTGGAGTTGGCCTGTCAGGAAGTCAAATGCTTCAGGATGCTGAAATAGAAAAATTGTCTGGTGGTTAAATTTGCAATAGGAAGGAGGGGAATGAAGGTTGACATTCATCTCTGCCCTCAAAAAAATGGTTACTGCCCTGTTCTGATGGGCAACTAGGCAATACAAAGAAACTCTAGACTCTCCAGACAAAGTTCCAGAAGTACCAGGGAACAGAAAATGGTTTGCTTCAAAATTATTCCTAAAAGTAGAATTTGGCTTTAATCAATGAAATCTTTGCAGTACAAGCATTTCTGGACTTTTTATATATATATATAAGTTTTTTATTGATTTTTTTCATACATTCAGTAGTACTTGTTCAACAAACATGTTGTCTGAATTTTATATTCACTAATACAGATTTAATTCCTAATCCTTTATTCTTTTCTCTGGCCATTGATAAAATAAGTCCCAAGTTAATATTGGTAATATTCTGTTTCTTCTTTTTCTTTCAACCTCAAAGTCAGTCTGTCCATCTCCGTACATTCTAGTATTTTTTTAATTATTTCTTCATCTGATGGTAATTTCTTCATTTTTCCAATATTGTGCGAATATAATTCTTGCCGCTGTTATTACATGTAACATCAAATATATGCTTTGTTTATCAGTCTTTTCTGGCATTATAGCTAATAAAAAAATCAGGTTTAAAATCTACATGTTTTCCCAAAAAATTTTCTAGCCACGTATGTATTTTTTTCCAATAACTCTTTGTTTTGGCACATCTCTACCAAACATGGTAATAAGTACCTGACTTGTGTTTACATTTCCAACATCTATCTGACATGTTTTTAAACATTTTTGCTAATCTTGCTGGTGGCAAGTGCCATCTATAAAACATTTTATATAGTTTTTTTTACAAGGAGTTGACATTGTCAATTTATAGTTTCTTTCCCACAAGTTTTGCCATTTTTCTAATTCTATATTATATCCAAAAATTTTGCCCATATTACCATTGTTTCTTTGACTTGTTCGCTTTCCATTTTCAAATTCAATAGAAAATTATAGATTTTCTTAATTAATTTCTCATCAGAGGTTAATAATATCTAAGTATCAAACAAGGTTTGCTCCTTATAAAATCCATACAGTTTAACATCTTTATCATATCTAACTTGCATTTGTAAGTATGCCCACCATGATAGATTTATACCCTGATTTTCCATTTCTTGTTTAGATTTTAAATTCCCTTCAGAATTTAGAATATCTCTATGTCCAAATTTTTTCATAATTAACTAAATTTGGATGTACAAATGCTTCCATTGTTGAAAGCCATCCTGGAATTTTCAGGTATATTTTACATTTTATTTTTTCCCATGTTAGTAGTAATGTGTTTCTTATATAGTGGTTTTGAAAGTACTTATGGATTTTATTTTTCCCATACCATAAAAAAGCGTGCCAACCCAGTTGTAAATCATGTCCCTCCAAATATAACAACCTTTTGTTTCTAAGAGTTATCCATTCTTTTACCCATGTTAATGCAGATGCTTGATAATATAAGACCCACTCTGGCAAACCAAAATCTCCATTTTCCTTGGCTTCTTGTAACATTTTCATCTTAATTCTAGCTTTCTTTCCTTGCCAAATGAACTTCAAAATTAATGAATTTAAATCTTCAAAGAATTTTTTCTCAAGTTTTATAGGTATTGTTTGGAATAGAAACAAAGTTTTTGGTAATATATTCATTTTCACTGTAGCAATTCTTCCTAATATCGACAGTTGCAGATTTTTCCAAGTCCAGTCTTGTTTGATTTAATAATTTTGTATAATTATCTTCTTTTATCGTTGAACATCTGGTTGTTAAGTATATTCCCAGGTATTTATCCTTTTTAACTATTTGTAGTTCTATTTTTTCTGACATTTGTTGGGTTTTTTTGCTTATCTGAGGGATTTTTAACTATTACTTTAGTTTTTTTCTGTTTATTTTCTACTATTTCTCCATACTGTTCTATCTTCTCCAGTAGTTTAGGGATCGTCTCCAAAGTTTCTTCTAGAATAAATACCAAATCATCTGTGAATGCTTGCAATTTGTATGTTTCACCTTTTATTTCTAGTCCTTTAATTTCTGTATCTTGTCTAATATTTCTGTTTAAAAATTCCAAAGTTAAAATAAATAACAATGGAAATAACGGACATCCTTGTCTTGTGCTTTTTCTTATCTCAAAGTTCTCTGTGTAGTCTCCATTTACAATCATTTTCGTTGTTTGTTTATTATATGTTGTTTTAATCATATTTATAAAGTTTTGTCCAAAGTCCATTATTTTTAATTGTTGGATCATAAATTGCCATGAAAAATTGTGAAATGCCTTTTGAGCATCTAAAAATATTAGTGCCAATTGTTTCCCTGGATGCGGTTCATAATATTCCAATATATCCATTATAACTCTTAGATTATTTTTAATTTGCCTCTTTGGTAAAAATCCATTTTGGTCTGAATGTATAAATTCAGTTAAAACTCTTTTCAGTCTCTCTGCTATTATTGAAGTAAAAATTTTATAATCCACATTTAGTAATGATATCTTTCTGTAATTTTTTATTTGTGTCAAATCTGAATCTTCTTTTGGTATTCAAATAATATAATAATCTGTCCATGTATTTGGGAGTTTAGCCTCCAACAAAAGTTCATTACATACATCCTTCAATGGTACACTTAATGTATCTTGTAAATATTTATATAGGTCCGTTGGTAGTCCATGTGGTCCCGGCGTTTTCTCATTTTTTTGTCTTCTTATAGCCTCTGTTAGTTTCATCATTGTTATTTTTTTTTCTAACATAGTTTTAAAGTTTTCTGAAATTTTTGGTAAATTATTTTCTTCCAGATATTGAATCATTTTCTCCTGTGAAATTTCTTCTATATCACATAATTTCTTATAGTATTCTTTAATTATCTTTTTTATTTCTTCATTTTTAAATTGTAAACAGCCTTTTTCATCCACTAAGTTATTTATCAGTTTTTTCTCCTTCTGTTTTTTACGTTTGTAAGATAACCATCTTCCTGGTTTGTTTGCATTTTCAAATAAAAATTGTTTTGCTCTTTTAATTTGCTGTGCCAATTTTTCTGATTCCATCAAATTTAATTTATGTTTTATTGTTTCCATTTGTCTTTTCAGTATTTTCTTTTGTGGGTTTATTTGTAGTTCTAATTCTAATTTTTCAAATTCTTCCCTTAGTAATATATATTGTTGTGTTTTTTTCTTTGTTTGTTTTTTTTGCCATACATGTTATAGCTATATCTCTAAAATATGCTTTGGCTGTATCCCATACATTTTGTAGTATCTTCTTTTTTGTTTTCTTTAAAGAAAAACTCCATTTCTTTTGTTGCTAATTCTATAAATTCCTTTTCTTTTAATATAGATTGATTCAAAGTCCATCTTAAATTTTTTTTATTCCCTTCCATGTCATTTTTAAAGGGTTGTGATCTGCCCTTGTAACTAATTCTATCTCAATCTCCTGCATAATTGTCCTTAATTCAGGTGTCATCCAAATCATGTCAATTCTGGACCAGGATTTACGACTGTTTGAATAAAATGTATATTGTAGTTTTTCTGGATTAGTTTCCCTCCAGACGTCTTGTACCCCAGTTTTCTCTATCATATTAAAAAAAGTTTTAGGTAATCTTTTTCTTCCACTTTTTCCTGTTTTGCTACTTTTATAATCTAATGTCCCATCCACTATTGCTTTGAAATCTACTAAACAAATACTTTGATACTCCATTTTTGTTATTTTTCTATAGATTTTGATAGAATTCTTGTTTATTATTTGGTATATATTACTACCAACAGTGTTTGTTTTTGATGTAAAAATATTTCTACCATCACAATTCTTCCTTCTTCATCTGAATAAATCATTTTACAATCTATTGTCTCTTTAATATATACAGCTACTCCTCTTTTTTTCTGTTGGGCTGATGCGTGATAAAGTTTCCCAATTTTGGGGTATTCCAACAGTTTGTAGTATTGTCTTTTTATGTGTGTTTCTTGCAAACAAATTATATCTATATTTAGTTTCTGTAGTTTTCTGAAAGTTTTATTTCTTTTTGATGGGGAATTCAGTTCATTTATGTTCACTGAAAAAATTCCATTTTCTTTCTCCATTTTAATTATATTTAGGTCTAGTTGATTTCATAGTCCTCTGTTCTCTTGCCATTCCCTCATCCTCTTGGTCAGACTTCTCTTTCTGTTCTTCTGTTTGTATAGTTGTTTCCTCAGTTGTTTTTTCTGTCTGTGTCTGGCCTTTTCTCTCCTCTTGTTGATGTTGTACTCTTTCATTTAGGAACGCTTGGTTTCTTTCATCAAAGTCTTGTGCCCTCCAAATTGAGTCCAGTCGATATCTTGTATCAGTGATGGCGAACCTTTTAGAGATTGAGTGCCCAAACTGCAACCCAAAACCCACTTATGCATCGTTGGGTGCCGGGTGGGTGTGGCCCATTGGGTGGGTGTGGCTGCAGTGGTAACAGCAGACTGGGTGGGACTAAAAAGTTCAATTAATCAATTCCAACTTTGCAAGATCTTTTTTTTTCCCCACAAGAAGTTGAAATTGACTGATTGATTGAACCTTTTTTTTGTACACGGTGCTGGAGGCCTAAAGTGAAAAGGTTTTATAAAACCCAGCTGAAGGCCTAGGACTGGGGCGACGGCGCGCGTGCCCACAGAGAGCGCTCTGAGTGCCGCCTCTGGCACCCGTGCCATAGGTTCGCCACCACTGTCTTGTATTATTCCAGTTGATAAGGGTTAGCCATCTGAAGTTTATATCTTTTGCAATTAGCTTTGTAGTTAGAAAGTGATATTGTCTTCGAGTGTCTCTTATTCTCTTAAGGATCTGCTTTAACAGCACAATTTCTTTATTCTTATATTGTAATGGTTCATCTCTGACTCTTTTCAGTATCTCATCTCTTATTGTTTTCTTTATAAATCTTACATGGACTTCTCTGGGTAGTTTATATTTCCTTGCATAACTTGAGTTCATTCGAAATATCTATCTCCATTTGTATCTCTGCTTGGTCTGTTTTTAAAGCCTCTGCCAATAAATTAATAATCACTTCTGCTATACTTCTCTATCTTCAGGGATATTTTGAAGTCTTAAATAGTGTGCCACTTTCTCCATTTCCAAAACTGCCACCGCTCCTTCTAAGCTTTGATTTGCTTGTTCTAATTTTTCATTTTCTTGCATTAGTGCTTCTATTTTTTTGTCAATGTCATCTGATTTATTTTCCATTTTCTGAATTCTTTGTTCATTTTTAACAATCATTTGCTGATGAGCCTCAAATTGTGTCTTTATATCCAGCATTTGTTTGTTTAATTTATCAAAGTTACTTTTTATCTCTTCATGTTTCTCTGTATTGATTCTTGAATTAATTTTAATGTAGTTTGCATCTCAGTTTGAGTAGTGTTTATTTTTTCTCACTGCAACATTGTTTCAATAGATCCCTGGCTTGTTTGGCTAGATCAGGGGTCAGCAACCTTAAACACTCAAAGAGCCACTTGGACCCATTTCCCACAGAAAAGAAAACACTGGGAGCCGAAAACTTGTGCGCACACGCGCACGCGCCACAGGAAGGGGCTTGATTGAAGAGTTTAATTAAAAAGAAATAGAGGCTGCTGTGCATGAGTTCTCTCTCCCTCCCTCCCCTCTCTCCCACTCTCTCCGATCTTCTGCTCACCTGGCCAGCTGGCCTGACGCTGTTCTCCGACAAGCTGACACACATTCTTATTGGGCTGGCTCTCTCCTGCCCTTGGTCTGCCAGTCCTTTTCCCCCACTCAGTGTGTGTGTGTATGAGAGAGAGAGCTGCTGCTTTCTGCTGCTTCCTGCTTCCTGCGGAGACAGCAAAGGCAGGAGCCCTGCCCAATAAACTTGTCAGCTTGTCGGAGAACAGCGTGAGGCCACTCTCTTTTTTACACACACACACACACACACAGAGGGGGGAGTGCAAGTGCCTCTCTTTGTCTCTGTCTCTCTCTCTGCAAATGGCGGAGGAAGACTGGGAGCCGCAGGAGAAGGCTCAAAGAGCCATATGCAGCTCCGGAGCTGTGGGTTGCTGACCCGTGGGCTAGATGTTCCAACTGAGGGTATAGAAGAAGTTTTTTTCATAAATCTGGTGAGATTTGGTGCACTCATTTTTCAATTAAGTGAATTTATAAATCTAAAAAGAGAAAAAAAAGGAAAAGGAAAAAAGCCAATTATCTTAGGCTAAAATCCAACCATAAAATGAGCCAACTAGTTTAGGCTAAATCCAGATGCTCCAGTCAGTTCAAAGATGTAAAAAGCCCTCTGTTTCCAAATCATTCCTGTTTTAGTTATATCCAGAATCAAAATATATGATTGTGTAGAGTCTTTTCTAGTGTAAAGTCATATAAAGCTCTTTGTTTACACCAGGTATTATTTCAAGGTCAAGAGCTTTTCAAGTTCTTTTAGTATTTGGTATTGCTGTAGTATCTCCTTTCACCACTAGATGTCCTTATTCACTATATTGTCTATATCCGGGTTTAGAAGGTTTTTTGAAAAGTTTTCAAGTTCTTTTTAAATTATTTCTCATAAAATTGAATATAAAAAGATTTTCCACACCCTAGGGATTAAGTAGTTTTTCTTTAAGTCAGTCTGAATTCCATTTTTAAATATTCTTTTATATTCCTTAATTTCCTTTCCCTCTTTGTAATTTATCACCACTTTTAACTCCCTTCTTCCCTGGTCTTTTCAGGGTCTTTGCTTCGGAATTTTTTTCCAATCAGGGGATCTCTATTTCCAAGTCTATAAGGCAGAGAAATAAAACAATCTCACCCAGTTTCAGCACGTTGTTGACAATCAGCTGTTTGGCAGTGTGCTGCAGCTCCTCGCTTTTTTCCCCCGGCTGACGATGACTTGGAGTGCCTGTGCTTACAGGCAGCTTTTCTTCTGTCTGTTTGAAGAGGTTCCTCGGTTCATTTGGACCGACCACTGTCTGGTCCAGACTCCCAAAGCTTTCCTTCTTCGTTGCCCCTCCAGGGCAACTTTCCAACCCCTTGGGGTTGCTGGACCGAACGAAATGGGGTTAAGAAGCCGGAGCCCCGGTTTCTTCCACCCGTCTCATCATGGCATCAGACCGGAAGTCTCAAGCATTTCTGGACTTATGACCAGCCTGTTAAAAGCCATTACAACTGAACCCCAAAAGTGTAGTTACAATGATGATTCCAATTTACAACCTCAAGAGCCCGCAGTCAATGTTAATTGGATTTGTCACTCTGGAAGCGGCAGCCATTTTAATCATGTGGCCACCCTTTAGGACCCAAAGTTCACCCATAGTTACAATAGCCAATTTCAAAGGTTCATGTAGTCATGCATGGCTTTTCCCTCTGGTCATGTGACCAATCAAAATCCAGGAATTTGCAGTTGCTTCACATTTTTACCCCTCAATGGTGCTGCATGAAGGGAAAATTAAATGCACAGATGTAGAATAGGTGGTACCTGACTCAACCACAGCAACTGTCAGAAGGATCTAGTTTATCCTACTGAGCAACCACTTGAATATGAGCCAGGAATATACTGCAACTGCCAAAAAAGTCAATGCAGACCTAGGCTGCATCAACAAAGAAATCGCATCAAGATTACGTGAAGTGTCAGAATCCAAATATATTCCATCTCTAGTTATCAACTATGAAAAACCGCATTTCTGCCTTCTCTGGATTCTGTCATACGATGAAGGGAAGGGGGTGAACAAAGGGGCTTTATGGCCCTCACTTCCTTCAGCCTACTTCAAAGGGACTGGATGTGGATATCACCAAAAGGACTAACAATAACAATGGGGGTCATTAGCNGGGGTGAGAATGTAATGCCTGGGATTGTCGCTGGGAGAAGGGGGTGATGGGGTGTGGCTAATGGGGGATCCCTTAAAACCTTGAATGGGAGAGCTTGGACCCAAGTCCTGTCTAGAACGCCTGCATCCAGCTTTCTCTTAGTAAAGATGCCTGTTGGAAGAAATATTCCAGGAGTTCTGTCTTCTTAAGATGCAAAGTGAGGTGGGTCCTTACATGAAGTGATAGTAATGCTTTATATTGCAATAGTAAGATTACATTTGGAATATTGCTTTTAGCTCTCACCATGATACAAAAAAGATGCTGAAGTCCCAGAAAGACTGCAGAGAAGAGCAACTAAGATGATAAGGGGGTTTTTAAGAAGAGACTAAACAGTCACTTGTCTAAAATGGTATAGGTTCTCCTGCTCGAGCAGAGGGCTGGACTAGAAGATCTCCAATGTCCCTTCCAGCTTCTATTCTATTCTATTCTGTTCTGTTCTGTTCTATTCTATTCTATTCTCAATAAAAAGGGAGGGAAGACATAGATAAAAAATGAAAAAAATCAATATACTACATACTGTACCAATCACTATTTTTCTGATTTTTAATTGCTGTATATTTAACAATAGTGAATGCTGATTTACAGTTTTACAGAATGCTGATTTAAAAACAGTTTTTATTCCAAGATGTTCCTTTTATAGTACAGAAGCAAACAGCAGCCAAGATAAATATAAAGTGTTGTTTCTACTGTTACATTACTAAGCATTTTATTTACAATATGTAGTGTCTTAGTCTTAGTGACTGTTCTTGATCAAGGTTTATTTTCTTATTTATTTTGTTTATATGTAAAAAATATACAGTATAGTACTGTACTGTAAGCTAAATTCTGGCTACTGTTATTTATGGTAGTGTTGAAAGAATAAGGGATAAGGGAAGGGATTTTAGTTTTGGGTTCAATTTTGTAGTGCTGATACTTTGTTTCCTGAATAAAATGTTCTTTAAGGAAGAATTCTTGCCTTGAAGTTCTTTTGATGGGTTTCATCTATTGGAACTATGACATTAACCCAAAACTGCCTTCTATCCTGACCACCCTGGAGTCCTCAGCTCCAGTCACCTTCCCTAAGTTGAGGGATAGGCTAAAAAAGACTCAGGGAAGATTTCAGCATGGAGAAGGAAGAAGCACCTGTAACCAGCACCCCGGCCAGGGCTGTGCCTCAGCGGAGGGAACGCAAGCCAGTGCACCAGAGGATGCTTCACAGCAGGGAGCCAGACCGAAGACACAAGACCTGATCTGGTCATTGGAGTGGACCCTGCCCAATGGAGGCTCCAAGCATCTTGAGACAATCCTGCTGAAGGCAGTTCTTAGAAAGCGTCCAAAGCCAACTTGCAAGCAGGAGCCCCTCGAGGATCGCGCTCCCCGGACCGTTGGGGAGCCAAAAGGTTGGCAACCACTGAGGACTCTGGAGAATGGAAGTACCTGTCCGCAGTCCATAGCCAATCGGTGGGAAAGTTGGTGGAGAGATTCGAAGGGCTGGAGGTGAGGAGCGGGGAACAACTTTCTCACTCTTCACATGCAAGTGAACACGATGACCTGCAGAGCCGATGCCAATCTATGCCTAAGAGGAGCCCCAGCCCCACTGATGGAGCGCAGGTGGCTTCCCCATCTTCAAAGCTGCCAGCATTGAACTCCAGCCCTGCGAGAGAGGAGAGTCCTGGCCGACACTCTAGACATGGCAGTCCGAGTTGTTACCGCTCCTCCAGGATTCCAGAGTGCTGCTCACAATGCAAGAGCTCCAGTCACCGGAGAGGCCCCGGACGGCGTCGGTTATCGCGATCCCGTTATCACCATGATAGCTCCAGGTTGCAGGATTACGATGACAGCCCTGATGAATGGCCCCATTACTGAAGCCCAAGCCACCACCGGGGCAGCCGGAGTCCAGATTGTCACAGGTACCGTGAGCAGGGAGGCCAACCGCCATTGGGAATGCAGCCACAATGGGGGGCAGCAGCCCATGATGACAGTTCCCCTTAGAGCTACTTTTGATGGTGACCCGGAGAAGCTGATCTTCTTCCTTAATCAAGTACGTTCCCACATGAATTGCAGTGTCAATTTCTACTCAAATCCAGCTGCTATGGTTGATGTTGTCATGGACAATCTGGAAGGAGAAGCGTCTGAGTGGCTAAACAATCTGTACAATGAGCTGGGAGATCTCCACCTCTTCCTCCTTGGATTAAGAGCCAGGTTCAAGGACCCATCCATAGCCCTCAAAGCAGAGAAACAAATTCACAAGATAAAGCAACACAGTAGACCTGAATTGGAATGCGTACGAGAGTTTCACAAGGTAACAGGTCGGATAAAAAGGTGGCCTGAGCAATCCCTAGTGCATCACTTCAAGGAGGGGCTAGATGATCACCTTTCCCAGGCCTGCATCTATAGGGCTGTCTCTAATCAATTACAGGAGTGGTATCAGGCGCAGTAAGATTGGACGCCGAACTTGCTCATTACAAGAAGCCACCACCTCAGGAAGCCAGGCCGAAACCAGAGCAAACCAGGTGGCCTCCTCCCCGAAAGTCCCCAACCATCGTGGCCGCGGAATCCCCCAAGCCACCTGCCTGTCCACCAATTAAATGCTTCAGGTGTGGACAACGGGCACAGAGCGACAAATTGCCCGATCCCATATCCCCAACAGGGAAGCAGATCGGGACCACTGGTGAGGAAGAAACCAGCCCCACAGCCGGCGAAAGAGAAATTGAACTGGATCACGCAAGAACCCGTTACCTAGGTCACGTCGCCCACACAGGAGCGCCAAGGCTCAAGCTGGACCTGCCACTGCTCTGCCCTCTTATGACAGCAACAGTGAAGGGGAGAACGACCCAATGATGAGTCAACCCGTTCCACCTTTTTCTCTCGCAGCCAAACTCATAGTCCCTAAGATGGGGGTACAAATGGATTTGAGAGTGCTAGTGGACTTGGGATGTTCCTGGTACATTATCAGCTTGCCACTTGCCCTTAAGATGGGCATACAGGCAAGATTACTCTCCAAGCCTGTGAGATATGAACAAGCAGATGGCTCTTTAATGGGAGGAACTTTAGTCACACAGCTGACAGAGCCTATATGCTTAGAAATAGGTGAACATTGGGAGTTCATTCGTTTCATGGTGGCTCTGAAGATGACTGAGTCTGTGATTTTAGGTCTAGCCTGGTTAAACAAATGGAAACCTTTTATTTGGTGGAAAAGGGAATGAGGACTGTGAGATTACCCATAGGGCCCAAACCCCCTCTTGATTTGGCCGATGTTACTGGAGGGTCTAAGCCATCCACTGAGTCAGCAAAGATAGCTACCATGCCCCAGCCGGGTGAATCAGTCATCCCCAGTGAATACTGGAATCTAGCAGAGATGTTTAGCGAGAAAGAGTGTGACATCCTGCTTCCCCATCTACCCAATGACTGTGCCATAGAACTATTACCAGGAGCTAAACTCCCAAGGCCAAGAATGTACACCATGACCCCCCTCAAAATAGATGAACTGCAGCAATATATGAACAAAAACCTAGCAAGTGGATTCATTGAACTGGCCAAATCTCAGGTGGGAGCTCCGGTGTTATTTAAACAGAAAAAAGATGGGTTGTTTCGTCTCTACATGGACTATAAAGGGTTAAATGCTGTGAGCATAGAGAACAAGTACCCCCTTCCCCTCCTGAAGGACCTACTAACCCAGTGGTTCTCAACCTTTTAAATGCCGCGACCCCAACCGGTCGTAGGTCGAGGACTAAACCGGTCGTAAGTTGAGGACTAAACCGGTCATAAGTCGAGGACTAAACCGGTCGTAAGTCGAGGACTACCCAACCAGTTGTAAGTCAAGGACTTTCCCTGCCCGGGAGCACCGCGCATGCATGGGTCTGTCCCCTGCACCGGCTGAGGCGTAGCTGGCAAGCGGCAGAGATGGAGCAGGCCGACCACCAGCTGGCCCAGCCCAAGGGAGGTAAGGCACCCGCCGGAAAAGGGGAAAAAAATGGCGGACAAAAAAAATGGACAAAAAAAATGGCGGACAGCCTTGCTTGGTGACCCCCGTGAAATGGTCGATCGACCCCAAATGGGGTCCCGACCCACAGGTTGAGAACCACTGTACTAACCCATCTAGCAAAGGGGAGCATGTTCACTAAATTGGACCTAAGAGAGGCATATTACCGAGTGAGAATAAGAAAAGGAGATGAATGGAAGACTGCTTTTAACTGTCCAATGGGGAGCTATCAATTCAAAGTTATGCTATTTGGACTACAGGGGGCTCCAGCTGTTTTCATGCAGCTGATCAACCAGGTGCTACATCCTGATATACAGTCAGAATATGGCTGACCATGTGAAGCTAGTGTGAGAAGTGTTAAAGAAATTGTTGAATGCCAAACTATATGTTAAACTGTCAAAGTGTGAGTTCCATCAAACCCGACTGGATTAGCTAGGCTATAGAATTTCCAGTGAGGGTATTGAAATGCATCCTGGCAAAGTGAAAGCTGTACTCGAATGGCAACCCCCAAAGACTTGCAAACAGCTTCAGAGTTTTCTGGGGTTCACCAAGTTTTACCGACAATTCATCCCCTCATTTGCTGAAATTGCTTTACCCCTCACAGATTTGTTAAAAACTGGCAAAGATGGGGGGAAGTCGCAACCGGGCCAGCCGCTATCATGTACTATGAACTGTCAAACTGCTTTTGAGGGTCTGAAAAGACTATTTGCTGTCAAGCCAGTCCTAAAGCACCCCTGCCCGGCGAAGCCCTTTGTGATTCAAGCCAATGCCAGTGACATGGCCGTCGGAGCTGTATTATTGCAAAAGAACCATAAGGGGGTCTTGCAGCCCTGTACCTACACTTCAAAAAAGTTCACTGACTGCGAGAGAAGGTGGGCAGTGTGGGAGAAGGAAGCCTTTGCAATTTGATGGGCTCTGTTAAACTGGCTGCACTACCTAGAGGGAAGCAAGGTGCCTTTCGAAGTATGGACTGATCACAAAAACCTAGAGGCACTGAAAACTCCTCGCAAGCTGTCCCCGAAGCAAGTACGGTGGGTGCAATATTTTAACCGATTTGATTTCACCCTGAAATACATACCAGGGGAAAAATCTTTTTAGCTGACGCTCTATCCAGATTGCCTCAGTACAAAAGCCAGCGTGAAGAGGTCAATGAAGCAATCATATCTACACCGCAAGCTGCATCTCAACTAATGCCATGAAGAGCCCCATCTTCAAGAGTCCCAAACCCTGACGACCCTTGGACAAGAAAATTAAAACAGGAACTCCTCAATGATCGATGGTTCAAAGACAACCAAACCTCCTTGATGTGCAGGAACAGATTGGCTTACAAAGGGGGGAAGCTGTATTTGCCCGAAACCCTCTGCCTCAATGCTCTCATGATGTGAAACAAGCTGGACACTTTAGCTATTTAGAAACATTGCATCTGGTTCATCAACAATTTTGGTGGCACTTCCAGTTTGAATTCCGGCACCGATGGCGGCTTTTCTCTTTGCCGCCCGCCCCGAGGACGCGTAAAAGCCGCAGGAGCAGCGCCAAACAGCTGCTCCGTGGCTTGGAATCCCCTTCCCCAAGCAAAGGGGAGGAGGGGAGCCTCCCTGATAGGGGTAGAACTCCCGAGCTCTCACAGTTTTATAGCTGTGGGGGTGGAGGTGAGTTCCCCCGGAGTCAGGGACTTCTCCGCGCTTCGGGCTGCCTCCGTTCCAGTGAACGAAGCCAGACGCGGATTCAACCTCTGCTTATGGGAGATCGTGAGTAATTCTTGTGAGCGGACAGAGCGATCCAGGTGTTTGGGAGCTGCAAGGATTTGAGCCTTTAGCTCTGAATTTAATAACTTCTCCATTGATGTTTAAAGTTTAAGAAGAAAGGGGAAAAAAATGGCCATGGAAGGGCATTTTGCTCTTTAATAGAGACTTTCACTTTTTGAGAACTTTCAATTTTGTTTTCATTTTCTGCTGGACTACTATTGTTTTAGATCCACTTGTATTGTTGGTGGGCAAACTATTTGCTTCTGCTTTTTGTGGCAGTTTTAAGAAAATCTTATTGGACATTCAAATGATTCCTATCTTAAAAAAAGATGCTAATTTGGAGGGATGGCAAAAGGGTATCAACAAATTTATCTGGGCGGGTAAGAAACCAAGAGTTAGGTTTAAGATTATGCAGGATATAAGAGAACGTGGAGGGTTTAAAGTCCCTAACTTAAAATTATATTATGATGCGGTGGTTTTGACATGGATTAGTGATTGGTTAAACTTGACAAATAGAAATATACTTTCTCTTGAAGGATGGGATTTGTTATTTGGTTGGCAGGCATATTTAATTTATGATAAAAAAGTAGATAGAAATTTTAAGGCTCATATGTTGAGAAGTGCTTTACTTCGAGTTTGGAAGAAATATTATTATAGATTAAATTATAAGATTCCGATTTGGGCAAGTCCAGGACAGATTATAGAGGGGATATCTAGGGGAGTTAAATTGGATAAAGTCTCATACGAAGAATTACTTTTGCCGGTAGGACGAGATTGGCAACTTAAATCTTTGGGAGATCTGAAACAAGAAAATATTGAATATTCATGGTTTTATTATAATCAATTGTCTATGAGGTGGCGTTTGGATCAAAAAGTTGGTATTACAGTACAGGATGTGAATTTGATTAAACAGATTAGAGATCAATCTCAAGCTCATATAAAAAGAATTTATCGTGTATTGGTTGAATTGGATTCGGAAACAGAATTGGTGAAGGATTGTATGATAAAATGGGCTCAAAATATACAAGAGCCGATCTTATTGGAGACATGGGAGACAATTTGGATTAGGAATGTAAAATTTACTCAAGCTCAGAATTTAAGAGAAAATTTTTACAAAATGTTTTATAGGTGGCATTTGGATCCTCAAAAATT